>NC_057715.1:12119253-12167786 GCF_004010195.1 Chiloscyllium plagiosum
CCATCTCCATCCACCTATTGTACTCTTTGCTACCTTCCCCCACCCTCCTCGCTGACCTATCACCTCCATCCTCACCCCCATTCACCTATTGTAATCTGAAAACTATACATTCAAAATTCCCTTTGCTGATTAGAAACAGGGTAATGTAATATGAATCCAGCCAAAGTAGACAGGGTAAAATCTCTCTGTGAGAGAAAGTCTCAGCACTGTGTGAAATATGTGGCAATCTGCTGCTCATAGTTTTAACCTGACAACAATAATTACTCTGTAAATAATTCCCAATAGTCTTACACATATATTTATACTGGTAAGTTAATATTGTTAACTTGATATCACAATGTTCTTTGGGAGAGGTCACTCATTTAGTAAAACCAGAAAAACTTTATCCCAATTAATATCGCATGCTATTCTTCATCTTCATTACTATATAATTCTATAAAAGCAAAAAGATTCACCAAATACTAAAACCAAACATGTAATTAGACACTTAAGGTAATGGGACATTAAAGCATGATAATATGAAAAGGACAGGTACTAATGAAGACAGAGTTAACAGAATTAGGAAACATGGGCGGCACGGTGGCACAGTGGTTAGCACTGCTGCCTCACAGCACCAGGGACCTAGGTTTGATTCCAGCCTCGGGTGACTGTCTATGTGGAATTTGCAGATTCTCCCCGTGTCTCTGTGGGTTTTCTCCGGGTGCTCCAGTTTCCTCCCTCAATCTAAAGAAGTGCAAGTTAGATGAATTGGCCATGCTAAATTTCCCGTAGTGTTCAGGGATGTGTGGGTTCAGTGTATTTGTCAGGGGAAATGTAGATTAATAGGATAGGGGAATAGGTCTGGGTGGGATACTCTTTGGAGGGTCGGTGTGGACTTGTTGGGCCAAAGGGCCTGTTTCTGCATAGTAGGGATTCTATGATAGAAAGAACTTGTGTTTACATAGTGTCTTTCACCATCTCCTAATATCCCAAAGCACTTTGTTTTCCACACTGTAGCTAATCTAATCTAATCTCTATTAGGTTGTTTTTCATTTTCACATCAGAGCTAAGGGAGATGGAGTGATAACAAGGAACACTTTTTTAAAAAAAATAAGGGACATAGGAGCAGGATAGGCCATTCAGTCCCTCAAGCCTGTATCACCATTCTCGACTGTGACTTATCATTTACCTTAATGCCATACCTTAACTTCTTGATGTAATTCGTAACTAGAAATCTATCAATCTCTGTCTTGAACCGCTGAATGACTGATCAGATACAGTATTCCCCACCGGTGGAGTGAAGAGGTTCCTCTTCACTTCGTTCCCAAGTGTTCTGTCTTTTATTCTGAGACTCTGTCCCTGGGTTCTAGACCCTATCACCAGCGGAAACATCCTTTTGCATCTACTCTGAGTAGCCCTTAAAAAATTTTGCAATGACCTAAACTCCAAAGAATACAGGCTCAGTCTCCTCTATTTATCCTCATAGGATAGTTCCACCATTGCAGGAATCAGTCTGGTATACGTCCATTGCATTCATGCTGGAGCAAGTATATACTTCCAAAAGCAAAGAGACCAAAACTGCACATAATACTCCAGATGATCACTGATGCATCCATGGCTCCCTCGTTCAACATTTTAGGGTGATACTTATTGGATCTCAGGGATTTGTTACTTTCAATCCCATTAATTTTTCCAACACCACTTTTTTACAACTTTTAATTTGGCTCAATTCACTCTCACTTGGATCATAATTCAGGGAGACTTCTTGAGGCTTCCTCTGTAAAGACAGTCACAAAGAGTTTAGTTAGCTTTTCTGCTTTTTCTCTATCTTCTATTAGAAATTATTTCATCTCAGCTTGTAATGGATCCACATTTCTCTTTTTTAATCCTTTCATTTTTGCATACTTATAGAAACTTATACAATAATAACTTGCTATTTTATATTCATTTTCTATTAGAGTCATAGAGATGTACAGCACGGAAGCAAACCCTTTGGTCCAACTCGTCCATGCCGACCAGAAATCCCAACCCAATCTAGTCCCACTTGGCAGCACTCGACCCATATCCCTCCAAACCCTTCCTATTCATATACCCATCCAGATGCCTTTTAAATGTTGCAATTGTACCAGCCTCCACCACTTCCTCTGGCAGCTCATTCCCTGCACACACCACCCTCTGCATGAAAAGGCTGACCCTTATGTCTCTTTTATATCTTTCCCCTCTTACCCAAAACCTATGCCCTCTATTTCTGGACTCCCCAACCCTAGGGAAGAGACTTTGTCTATTTATCCTATCATATTCTCTCTATCTTTATCAATTTCTTGGTCCTTCTTTGGTGAATTCTAAAAGTCTCCCCATCCTCAAGCTTGCAATCATTTTTGGCAACTTTCCATCTTTGATCGAACACAAATTTTAACTTTTTAGATTACTTACTTGGAAACACGCCCTTCGGCCCAACAAATCCACACCGACCCGCAACCCACCCAGACCGATTCTCCTACATTTACCCCTCATCTAACACTATGGGTAATTTAGCATGGCCAATTCACCTAACCCGCACATTTTTTGGACTGTGGGAGGAAACCTACGCAGACACTGGGAGAATGTGCAAACTCCACACAGTCAGTCGCCTGAGGTAGGAATTGAACCCTGGTCTCTGGCGCTGTGAGGCAGCAGTGCTAACCACTGTGCTACCATGCCGCCCATTCTTGTCAACAATTGCTCTCTCACTTCTCTTATTCATTTTTTGCCTAAAGGAATATATGTTTATTTTTTAAAACCTGAAATTCATTCTTTAAATAATGGCCTGTTTATGATCAAATCGATTTTTCCAAGTCAGCACAGGCAACCTCCTCGAGACACCTTCATAATTGCTCTTGTTCAGATTTAAGACCCAAGTTTCAGATTCAACTGCATATTTTACAAACTTAATGGAAAATCTTATCATACTATTTTGACTAATACCTAAAGATTATACAACAAAATTATTAATTAGTCCTTTCTCAGTGCATAATGCAAGATCTAAAATTTATGATGTTCTTGATTCCTCAACACTTTGCTCCAGAAATCTATGCAAACACTTGGGTTCTCATTAGAATTACCCAGACCATATGTAAATTGACGTCACCCATGATAAGACATTTCCCTTGATTCATGCATTTCTAAATTCCTGATTTATACCTTGCCGTAACACTGAGGAGTAAAGTGTTAGGTAACAGAAGGATATAAGCAGATTAGTCAAATGGACAGATCAGTGGCAGCTAGAATTTAACCCTCATAAATATGAACAGATGCACTTTGGAAGAAGGACCAAGACAAGAGAGTACTCAATAAATGGCAAGACACTAGGAAAATCAGAACAATAGAGGGCTCCTAGGGGGCTTATCCACAGAACCCGATAGGTAGCAGGACAGGTTAATAGTGTTGTTGACAAGGCATCTGAGACACTGGGCTTTATCAGTTATGGCATAGAGTGTAAGAGCAGAGAGTTCATGTGAAACTGTAAAAAAGTTTGGTTCTGCTAGTTGAAATACTGTGTGTAGTTCTGGTCACCACACTATAGGAAGGATGTGATTGCACTGGAGGGGTGCAGTGGAGATTCCATTAGACCATAAGATTTAAGAGTAGAATTAGACCATTCAGCCCATCAAATCAGCTCTGCCACTTGATCATGGCTGATGTATTTCTCAACCTCATTCTCCTTCCTTTTCCCTGCAACCCTTGAATCCCTTACTAATCAAGAATCAACCTAGCTCTGCCTTAAACACATTCAAGGACTTACACCAGCCTGGATGGAGCTTTCAGCGATGAAGAAAACCTGGATAAGCCTGGGTTGTTTTCTTTAGAGCAGGGAAGTTGGGGGGGGGGGGAAGTGATTGAGGTATATAAGATTATGAGGGGTGAATAGAAAGCAGCTGTTCACCCTAGTCAAGGGCTCAGTTAGAAGGAGGCACAATTTTAAAGTGAAAGGTAGATGTTTCAGAGGGGATTTGAGGAAAATCTTTTTCACCCAGAGAATGGTGGAAAACCAGAATGCACTGCTTGGGATGGTAGTTGAGGTGGGAAACTTCACAAAGTTTAAGAATTTTGTGGATAAAAATTTGAAGTATCGAAACATTCAAAGCTATGGACCTCATGCAGAAAAATGGAACTAGCATAGACAGTGTATCTTTGGCAATACAGATTCAAAGGGCTGAAGGGACGCTTCCATAACTGTATGATGCTATGATCCTACTCCACAACCATTTGGGGTCCTGCAAACCTTTGCCATTTCTTAGCTCCATCCAGATTCTTTCAAGGTTTCTCTCTTAAGCATATAATGAACCTTTCCGTTATTATCAGCGCTATCCCAACTCCTTTCTCATCTTGCTTTTCTCTCCTAAATATTGAATGTGTTTTAATTTTCTGTACCCAGTTTCTGCCAACTTGCAGCCATGACTCCATGATGACAATTAAATCATACCCTTTTACTTCCAGTAGTATTCTAATCAAATAAAGCAATCTTGTTGCAAGTGCTGCATGCATTCAGAAAGAATGTTTTGAATTCTGCCTTTTTAGTGCTATTCTGCAATTTGATGCTGATTTAGAGCCATAGAGTCATAGAGATGTACAACATGGAAATAGACCCTTCAGTCCAACTCATCCATGCTGACCAGATATACCAATGTAATCTAGTCCCATTTGCCAGCACTTGGCCCTTATCCCTCTAAACCCTTCCTATTCATATACCCATCCAGATGCTTTTTAAATGATGCATTTATACCAGCCTCCACCAATTCTTCTGGCAGCTCATTCCATCCCTTTGTTCTTACCTCTCCAACTTTCTCCTTCTTCAATTATATATTCAATTTCATTTTAGTAATTACTATTGAATCTTTGTCCTTTCACACAGTGTATTCCAGAGTGTAACCTAATGGTTACCTGCTATTAACTTGCATGGATGGTTAAGAGGGATCTGGAGGTATTGTGAAATAATTTTATATATAGAGAATTAGCATATTTAAAGTAGCATTCAGAAGTTCAATAGGGCCGCACTGAGTGTAGTAGCCAGCAGCATGTCACTGGGTGCAGTTGTAATACATCTATTTGTGCATCTCACTCAAATCATTCAACTATAGATTGTCAAGCGGAGAATGTCATCACCATGGTGATAAAGTCAGGAATTTCAAAACTGATCCCAACCCCAGGCCTCTGATTTTTGTGAGGAGTGGGGCAGGAGTGATCCACAGTTCACACATGGAAGGTTTCTCCTTCAGCTGTCTGTTTAAGTAATCAGGTTCTTCCGATTAAATTAGGTTTTGGAGTCATTAGAGTTATGAACTAGGATTGTGGAGATTAAATGAAGTAAAAGCATGTCCCTTTGCAACGCATATCTTTCGATTGCCAGGAGACCTGAGGACTTCTGTAGATGTGGTACCATGACACTTTGTGGGTGGACATCAAGCATCGTTTCGAGAGCTGGGTCAGGTTTCCTTTGGGACTTTTATCTATAGAGAAAATTGTCCATAAAAAAGCACATGCAGCCCATGGAACCGTCTAACCTGTCAAGATGTGTCAAGAAATGTCAATAAATGCCCAAACTGTGATTTTATGAATGAGCATGACTTTCTTAATAGAGAAAGTCAAAGGTATAGACTGTTAATTCATAGAATTTTATCTTTTTTTTTTCCTATGCCCTTTAGTACTTGTGGGTACTCAATGAGTGTTATGGTAGATAAAGGGAGAAGGTGACTTTTGGAAGTAGATACCAAGTTGCCATTGAGTATGAAAGGCCACTGGGATTGATAAAGAAGTAAAGCATGAAATAAGATGTACCATGGACTATGGGCATGGGTAGAGAGTATTGTGTTGCATGGATGGTGCTTGGGTACTGCATATTGGGATGAGAGGTATTGACAAGAAAAATATTTTACCATTTTCTCTTTTTGGAGAGAAAAGGGTACTGTTAGAATTGCATTGTAATACAGATTTGTAAACAACAATTTTACAAAGCATAAAATTCACAAATGATGTGAAAAAATATGCAAGAAGCCCACGTAGTCAGCAAAACTCATAGTTCAACCTGATACCTTTTAGCTGTATGTGAAGGAGAATCAACCAAGGCACGGTGTCAAGGATATTTCCAAAATCCCATCCATGACATGCAAGTGTATGAACAGAGTCCAAAGAGTATCTGCAATGTCACAGCTTACAGATACCAATCAGACAATATCAGGCAGCAATCTGAGAAACAACATCAGAAAATTCGAAGCTTTTACCTACAAAGGGATAGACAAATGCACAAACTACCAAGATTCAAACAGTGCAAGTGCAAATATACAATTTATGTATCTAACATGAGATGAACTCAGGAAACTGGCACAATGTGCTACAGTCCGTCCAAGATGAGCAAACTGTTTATAATGAGCCTGACACACTTGCATTGCCATTATTCATCTTAAATGTTGATTTAGCTCCTTGGGCTTGATGCCTGAGGCCTTTATGTAGTTGAAACAGCAGGATCAACTATCATTTGTCTACCAATCTGCACAGTTCTATGCATTATTACAATTCATAAAGCAATGAATCAGTCATTTGGAACACCGAAGATTTCAGACTGCAACAATGAGTGTATTCATTAATCTCAATAATTGAGGGAACTTTTCCTTCCATGAAAGATTCCTTCTGAGCTATCTTGCAAGATTGACACTTGATATTTTCCATGTCCCAGGACACAATTACATTCTGGTGACTGAGCTCTTCACAAAGAAAAATGACATTGCAATCCTCAGAAAACAAAACATGAGAATGACACAAACCTTCTTCGGCTCATGACAGAAGCAAGAAAACATGGTTTTATTCTCAAATGTATAAAATTCTAAACAAAAAGAGCCAAATCAATTACTTTGATTCTATTTGTCAACCACCCTTTGTGCTTCATCTCACCAAATAAAAGAGAAGACGTACAGAAGATGCCTACACAGCAAGATGGAGCTTATATAATAAAGTCTCAGGTTCTTTAACTTTTTATCCAAGTGTTCCATACTTTGTGACCAAGGTATGTCCTTTTTTTGATCTTCTGCAAAAAAACACATATTACTTACAGCAGCAAGTCCGCCATCATGTTATTCAATTTCCCAAAAATGCTTTATCATCCAGCAAGAGTATTCTTCAATTTTATGATTACTCAAAGCTTATCACTTTGGAATTAGATGCATCCCAGAAAGGCCTCTGGATGTATTTATCACAGGAATTAAAGTTAGAATTAGAACTAGGTTTATTGTCACATGTACTCAAGTGCAGGGATACAGGAGTACAGTGAAAAGTGTACAAAGTCGCCATTTCCAATGCCATTTTATGTACAAAGATTCCCAAATCTAAATATTGGAAAAATGAAGAAATAAAGATAAAAGATCAGCATTCCAGTCCCCATAAAGCTTGATCCAAAAATTCCTAGATCCAAATTCTTAGGTGTAAATTAGGAAAATAAAGAGATAAAGGTGTAAAATTTTATCATTTCAGTCAAAAACTTTCTGAAGTAGGGAGTCCATGCTGGGCTTCACCTCGAGACTTGGAGTTCGTGCTGGGCCTCCTTGAGGCTGCAAGTCTGTGCTGGGCTTCACCTTGAGGCTAGGAGTACACGCTGAGCATCCTTGAGGCTGGAAGTACATGCTGGGCCACCTTGAGGCCGGAGGTCTGTGCTGGGCTCCACTTTAAGGCTGGTAGTACACGCTGGGCCACCTTGAGGCTGGCAGTCCTTGCTGGGCTCCACTTCGAGGCTGGGAGAATACACTGGGCTTCACCTCGAGGCCGGAAGTCCATGCTCAGTTTCATCTCAAGGCTGGGAGTCCGTGCTAGGCTCCACCTCGAGGCTGGGAGTCCATCGAGTCTGTGCTGGCTCAACTCTGCACCACCCATGCCATTTGAGGAATGGAGGTGAGTAGAGAGAAATAAATAGAAAGAAGAAAAAGGTTAAAGAAAACACGAAAAGAGGAAAAAGAAGAAAAGAACTGGATGAAGTGGACAAGCTCCTGCTTAGGAATCCTACTTCACCACCACCTTATAAAGCTCAGTATACCTTTGGGCTAAGATTCCAGGAGTAATGTTCAGAAGTGAAGTCATAACCAAAATTGTTGGGTGGAAACCCACAGGAGTTCAGAATTAATTCAGTCTACACTGACTGCAAGGAAAAAAGGAACCTGAAGGCTTGGAGGAAACGGAAAATACTGAAACCAACCCAGAGTGGGCAGAGTAAGTGTTTATTTTCTGTCTGAGCACGTGGACCCAAACTCTCGCTCGGTTAATGGAGTCAATTAAAGTGTAGTGTGTCCATTCAGTCAATTAAATGTAAATAACACACAGCCACATCGGTAAGCTCCAGTCCAGGTTATATGTAAATCCATGATATTATAACAATGTAAATAGTCAGCGTTAATAAACTTGACAACACCTGTCTCAACAAGAACCCTAACTTTATGGTAACTGTGAGTTAACACATTGGCCAGCACTCAGATCATATCATACTGGCTGTGGTATTTGACCCATGAAACCACATCAGGTATACCTTTACATTTGGTCCCAGGGCGCTTTTGGAGAAGGTAAGGGACCTTTTGGTAACACTCATGTGCCCAAACTGCACAAACTAGCGGAGGCCGCTGAGGCTGCCAAAACCTCCTTGTTCTTTCATGCAATGTATGGTTCACTCGTAAGACTAGTATTTATTGTCCATCCTGGTCATGCAGAGTAACTTCTCTTGTTTGGATTTCTGCGCAGTATGATGACACATTACTTTTAATCTGTATTAGTTTCATTTCTATTAACTGCTCTCTTTGTGCCCAACTTTCAGGTGCAATAGATTGGACTCCGTATTTAATTTCTATACCAATAGAAATCATCTTAATCTTAGTGATTGGTTGCATTTGCTATAAGAGGTGTTTTATTAAAAAGTAAGTATCCTTGAAAATCTGCTCTATTTACTTAAGCTGTAATATATGATTGCGTCAGTCAGCTTCAAGTGTACAAAAGAAATCAGTGTGTCTTCTTGTGTGTTAATTGTTGAGCAACTCTTAAGAAAAGTCATATAACTTGGTTACCCTGGAAACTTCAGGCAATGTTTATAGCTGATTTCTTAATCTTTATAGAGGGAATGTAACCATAGCAATCACCTTATCGAATCATAGAATAGAAAGCACAGAATCATAGAATCCCTACAGTGTGGAAGCAGGCTATTTGGCCCATAGAGTCCACACCAACCCTCCAAAGAGTATTCCACTCAGACCCACACCCCTCCCCTGTCCCTGTAATCTTACATTTCCCATGGCTAATCCATCTAGCCTGCACATCTCTGGACTTTGGGAGGAAAGCAGGACACCCAGAGGAAACCCAACCAGACACAGAGAGACTGTGCAAATGCCATATAGACAGTCATTTGAGGGTGGAATTGAAACCAGGTCCCTAACGCTGTGCAGCAATAGTGAATCATGGAATCCCTACACTGTGGAAACAGGCCATTCAGCCCATCCAATTCACATCAACATTCTGAAGAGCATCCCACCCAGACACACTTCCATCTCTGTAGCACTGCATTAACCATGGCTAATCCAACTAATTTACACATCCCTGGACACTATGGGCAATTTAGCATGGTCAATCCACTTAACATGCATATTTTTGGACTGTGGGAGGAAACCAAAATAGCCAGTACTAATCCACGCAGACATGGGGAGAATGTGCCAACTCCATACAGACAGTTGCCTTTAATTGAATTAAAACAGGGTCCCTGCTGCTGTCAGGCAGCACTGCTAACCACTGAGTCACTTTGCTGCCCATTCAAAAGGAGATGTTCATTCAGCCCATTGTGTCTCTAAGCAAGTCAAAGGTTATGATGTACAGGCAGGAAAGTGGAGTCAAGACCACAAATGGATCTTTTTGAATGGTGGCACGTGCTCAGTAGGCTGAATGATACACCCATTTCCAATTCCTATTTCATATGATTGATGTATCTTTGCCAGCTCTTTCATGAAGCTGTCTAATTACTCCCACTTCGCATCTCTTTTACAATAATCACATCAATATTGTTCATGCAAGTACTTATCCAAATGCCTTTTGAATATTGTCACTGACTCTCTTAATTCCACCATTTTATTCAACATATTTCAGTTTACAACATCTCAGGGGAATAATTGCTTCCTTAAGTCACCTCTGGTCAATTACCAATCACTTTAAAACTGTTTTCTTTGGCAAGCAACATCTAATATCACTAGGAACAGTAATTTACCAGGAGTTTGAAAATCTCCATCTGCAAAGCAGATTAACTCTCAACTCTGATTTCCTGTAGTAAATTTCCTCTTCACACTCTCCAAAGCTGTGACATCCTTTTGAGTTAAAAATTCCACAACACCAGGTTACAGTCAAACAGGTTTAATTGGAAACACTAGCTTTCGGAGTGCTGCTCCTTCATCAGGTAGTTGTGGAGGATACAATTGTAAGACACAGAGTTTGTGCGAAGAGTTGTGCTTCACAGGAGGCTCCCAAGCACTGAGGATGTCACCTAGACAGGGGACGAAACGTCTGCAACAAAAATTCCCAGCTTGGCGAACACAACTACAACATGTAAGACACAGAATTTATAGCAAAAGTTCACAGTGTGATGTAACTGAAATTATACATTGAAAAATATCTTAATTGTTTGTTGAGTCAAAGGTTATGATGTACAGGCAGGAAAGTGGAGTCAAGACCATAAATGGATCTTTTTGAATGGTGGCACGTGCTCAGTCGGCTGAATGATACACCCATTTCCAATTCCTATTTCATATGATTGATGTATCTTTGCCAGCTCTTTCATAAAGCTGTCTAATTACTCCCACTTCGCATCTCTTTTACAATAATCACAAAACTGTTTTTTAAAAGTTACATTCTCTGGTTAACTGTAACAATTGGTGTTAGCCACATAATATGTTGAAGGTGTTAGCCCCCGTGTTCTCATTCTGTGCCATAATGTTTAGACTGATTCTAATCTAAAAAGTGAGTTAACAGTCTTACATTAATTCATGCAGTTTTTGAGCAAAGTACAATGTAACTCTGTAAGTACAAATTCACCCCACAAATGTATATGTGTGCATATGGATTTTTGTGTATGTGTCCTTGTGTCTGTCTGTCTGTCTGGGGTGGGGGTTGTGAGTGTGAGAGAGAGTGTATATGTGTGTATATGTGAGTGTAGAGTGTCTAAGTCTGTGAGGGGGAGCATGTGTGAGTGTGGGAGTGTGTGTGTGTGTGTGTCCGTGGTGGGGGTTTTGAGTATCTATGACCTGAGTTAGCCTGAGAAGGTAACTTTTTAAAAAGGTTTTGTGATTTACATGTGAAAGAAGTGAAACTATCATGGTATTCAAACAGATGAAAGACTCAACAAACAATCAAGGTATTTTTCAATGTGTAATTTCAGTTACATCACACTGTAAACTTTTGCTATAAATTCTGTGTCTTACAATTGTATCCTCCAAAACCACCTGATAAAGGAGCAGCGCTCCGAAAGCTAATGCTTCCAATTAAACCCGTTGGACTATAACCTGATGTTGTGTGATTTTTAACAGTGTACACCCCAGTCCAACGCCGGCATCTCCAAATCATGACATCCTTTTTAAAGCATGTTGTTCAGCATGAAACACATTTTGAGATCATCAAGGCATTTCTAACAATTCTACTTAATTTTATTAATACAAAATCCTCCCGGGAAAAGTTTTGAAATCAATCATTTCAAACATGAAAATTATAAGTTAAACAAGACAGGTTTTGGGGAATGTGTTCCCCACATTGATATCAGGCACAAGTCTGCAGAGAGGATATGAATACTCCAGTTAATTTCTCATTTGGCTGGCTGCAGAGTAGGAGGAAGGAAGCAGATTGACAACAGTGGGAGGCGAAGATGAATGGGTTTTGAGGAGATGGGAATCAACCTAAGGGTCAGTGCTAGTCTCTGGTGTACAACACTCTCAGGGAATGAGAAGCCAAGGTTAGTTCCACATGCCCCCATGAAGTAAATCACTCATTTTGTTTTGCCAGTTTCTCTTAATGAACAGATACTATATCATATCTGCTGTATTAAATATCTTTAATATCTTTATGTTTCCTTGGTATTTTAACAAACAGTGCAATTTAAATTATTTCATAATGTAATTAAAGCAGAACGTTTAGATTACTTACAGTGTGGAAACAGGCCCTTCGGCCCAACAAGTCCACACCACCCCTCCGAAGAGCAACCCACCCAGACCCATTCCCCTACATTTACCCCTTCACCTAACAGTATGAGCAATTTAGCATACTAGCTATGCTGTCAGGTTGCTATAAATGTGTATGCCCTTCCTTTCTTTGCCACATATTAAAACAATTTTACCAACATGTATGTTCTGATCTCAGCCAGAGTATTGTAATAGCCTTCAAATTACACATAACCCAGGCAAATGCAAGTTCTACAAGGATTGAATTAACCGTTGTTTCTTGCATGTGAGTATATGCATTGGGTGGAAGCAGGCTTGGTACATTCATTGATGGGAGACAGTGAGGTCTGCAGATTCTGGCGATCAGAGTTGAGAGTGTGTTGCTGGAAAAACACAGCAGATCAGGCAGCATCCCAGGAGCAGGAGAATCGATGTTTCAGGCCGCAGTCCTTATCAGGAAGTCATTGGTGGATCTGACCGAGAAACAAACAAGAAATCTATCCATGAGCAGATAGACCTGATGGACTGTGACCAGATGTATCTTTGCTGTGTCCCACCTGCAGGGTGCTGAAGATGTCATGCAGCTTGGTGACCCTAATCGATTCCATCGGAACGGGGCGTCTGGTTTTCTGTCACCCCCTCTATGTTCAGAGAGATGCAGCAAGGTGCTACTCACCACTCTCATGCACCAACACCTTGGTTCTCAGAGTCAATATAGCAATAGTCAAGCATGCTTCATGAGTTGCCCAGAGGTGTTAGCTGCTTTCCCTGTCCGTGTCTCAGGTTCTGCTTCAAGATAGAAACTGTTTGTCACTGCAGACACAAGATAGCAGAGTTTGCTTACCACTCCAAAGACTTATTATTGAATGTGGTCAAAAACAAAGATTTCACTATCAATCACATGCAGTTTTCTTGATGCTTCTCATTAGGCAGAACAAGTTCTCTGCAAAGAAGAAAGTTCCTGAGTGAACAAACAAGAGGCATCAATGGTGTAAAGGAGTTCTTTGATCATAACAGGCTGTGTTTCTCTTAGTTAATTCAATACAGATTAAATACAACACATAATTAGAAAGATTGTGAGTGCTGAAAATCTAAAATAAAATCTGGAACTGGCACATTAATCTTTCTGAATATTATACCAATAGGCAATTTGTGACAATTGAATTACCCATTTCATTACTCCCTCTGCTGGAATTACAAGGGTCTGAAATTGTTCTGCTTACTAGGAGGTTTTGGTGCCAGGGCTGAGAACAGAATACAACTATTTTTCAGCAGGTGTCAGGGCCAGTGGTATATTGGCACAATGGGTTAATAAGGAGGCCATATTCGGGCTGCCATCTAATTAAAGATGGTGGTCCATTCTGGGTGTTGCTGACTCAACCAGAGAACAAATACTCAACAGTCTGAACATTGTCAAAGCTAACACTGGCTATTGATCTCTCACCAGTTATGAGGGCGCCTAAATAACAGCGCAGTCTCAAAGTAAGATAAGTTTGGCTGAAGGAAGATGATGCTAGGCAGATAAGCCCCAGTTAATTGGGCTTGGAGTGGAATAGCAGTCTTTGTAATCAAAGGAGATCCAACCTGTAACTCACTGGGATAGTTTGACATGTAGTGACAGACTCACCCAATATGAGCAAAATGCCCATGGATATGTGGGGAACCTAGCGGTCATCTAAATATCTCAATCATCATTCCAGCAGTCTGGAATACATGAGTTAGTCCAGGGACAGTTTCTCTAAGATGCATTAATTAATGCCAAATTCACTCAACATTGTTTCTACACCACAACGGTATGGAAGGGAGATGTTTCTTTGGGGACACATGATGAGATTTGATAGCCAGTTGAATTGGTAATATTCATATCATACTTGAATATAAAAAGTGCTTCTCATCATGAATTATAATAACATTTATAGACTAATGGCGCCCCTCTTAGTCAAGACAAGAATTTATGTTATCCCTTTATTGTGATCCAGGTGCTGAAGTGAAATGGGGTTCTGCCTGGAGGGATCCTGGGATGTACTTCTGTTGTAGAGAACTCGACAGAGAACTGGATCGATTGATATAAGTGAAGATAGACACAAATGTAGCACACTTTTGTCTTTACACTCTTTTCTGTTACAAATGACAATTAACTGAGTTAATGTATATTTTCCGCATCTTTCCAAAACACAGGAACCAGCAGGAGTTCATCGCTCAAAATGGGCCCTCAAATGGAAATTCACTGGTAATGCCTGGCTGACTGTGTATGCAGTCATTTTGTCAAATCATTATTACAATTTGTAAGGAAACACAAGTTCCCAAAAGTTAGAGGATGATAACTATATAAAAACCCAAATCAGAAAGGAAGGAAATTTGTGAAATGACATAGTAAACTTGCTGCCCCGATTCCTATCACAGAAGGTAGCCAAAGATTGGGACCATGATTCAGAAATTAAGGAGCAGCCCCTTCAAATAGTGAAATATAGGCCAAAAATACTCATAGTCTTCATAAATATGACACTCATCATACCTCATTGCTGAAGTTATAGATGATCTGGGAGTCCATGAACTGATTCCAAAATTGATCAGATGCATCTGCTCTATGCAACAAAGAGCTATAGTTATATAGCATGGAAACAGATCCTTCGGTCCAACTCGTCCGTGCTGACCAGGTATCCTAAACTGAACTAGACACGTTTGCCTGCATTTGGCCCATATTCCTCTAAACCCTTCCTATTCATGTACCCGTCCAGATATCTTTTAAATGTTATAAGTGCATCCACCTCCAACACATCCTCTGGCAGCCTGTTCCATACACACACCACTTTGTTTGAAAACGTTGTCCCTCAGGACCCTTTTAAATCTTAGGTTTAACATGAGAGGGAAAAGATTTAAAAGGGACCTAAGGTGGGACTTCCCCACCTCAGTCACAGAGTGAGGCAGCGTCTGGATGGACGATTAGAGCACAGAAGTGGAGAGTGTAAAGGACAAATGGTACACCCGGAGTCTCTCTGTGTAACTGTGAAGTGGCGTGTAGAGACTTTCCAAAAGATAATTCCAACAATTTGATCCTCTCAGTCACTCTGTAATTTTCAATCAATTTCATGTGTTCTATCCTTCTTTCATTGTAATATTCTCTTCCTAAATTACTAACTGACTCCCAATAACAATGACGGAATAACAGAAAAAGGTTTGGTCTTTGAGCAACCTCACTTTCAGCCTCATTATTGTCAGCTTCCTATCACAAGCAAAGAATGTTAAATTGAACAAAGATATGAGTATCATTCAAATTCCAATCTTTATGTATTTCATTTTGTAAATAGTATCTGATTGTCATTGCTGATAACTCACAAAATCAAATAGAGAGGGTCCCGATCTAAGAAGATATTTTACTTATCTTCAATTTAACGTACGAATCCGAGATGCGCTTTGTGTGATTGAGATTATGGGGGATGCCTTGAACCTCAAAGTAAAAGTAGCAGCAGATCATGAGTTTAGATTTATTGTGGATGTAAACATTTTCATGATACTGTTAGAAAATGAAAATAAAATTTTGATTCATGTTCCTTCCCCCAATAACATCACTAGATATATGTATAAACTGCTCCACTGGAAGTGAAATAATGTGAGGTAAAACAGGCAGGTCGTACTAAAAGGAACTCCAAAGTTTCCCTTAACGAGATTATAGGTTTAGATAAATAACTCAAATCAGCCACTGAAGAAGAAAGCAAGGATAACAATCTGTGATAAAGACCCACATAAGAGCAGGTTTGAACAGAAATTTATATTTATACAACACCTGGTTATTAAGATAAGCATTTCATGATGATGTGGTCATTCTATAATTCAATGCTCTCAGCAACAATTGGAATTGACAGAAAAGATTTCCCAGCCGCAAAACTCTATTATAAGCACTGTGTTTGATTTTCCCAAGATATGTTGCTTTCTATGAGTGCCACTCATTGCTGAAAAATTGCAGATGAGCCCTTCAATGCACAATTCTCGTTTGTATTTTCTCTTGGGGCACATTTGCCTAAGTTAAAGGCACTCTATAAATACATATTCTTTTTTATACACTGTGTTTACATGGCCCTATAAAATGCAATGAGAAATACCCATTAATCTGTTTTTGCTATTATTGGGTTAAAGGAAAGATTTGACCATGACTTTAGGAGATCTGTTATTTTTAACGTGGGAATTTCAAGATGTTCAGAAAGGATTTACAAGGATGTTGCCAGGGTCAGAGGGTTTGAACTATAGGGAGGGGCTGAATCGGCTGAAGCGTTGGAGGGTGAGGGGTGACCTTATAAAGGTTCATAAAATCATAAGGGGCATGGATAAACCGACAAGGTATTTTCCCTGGGGTGGAGGTGTCCAGAACTAGAGCACATTGGTTTAGGATGAGAAGGGAAAAATTTAATAGGAGCTTAAAGGGCAACTTTTTCACACAGAGGGTGGTGCATGTATGAAATGAGCTGCCAGAGGAAGTGGTGGAGGGTGGTACAATTGCAACATTTAAAAGGCTTCTGCATGGGTATATGACTAGGAAGGGTTTACAGCGATATGGGCCAAGTGCTGGCAAATGGGACTAGATTAGTTTACGATAACTGGTTGGCATGGAAGGGTTGGACCGAAGGGCCTGCTTCCGTGCTGTACATTTCTATGACTCAATGACATATGTTAATGTTATAGCAGATGATCAAGAGAGTGTAGGCCCAAATATCTTCTATTACCCTCCCCAACCAGTTTTGAACAATTTACCTTTAACAAGTCATCCTTAACACTTACTAGAACTAATGTTGTCTATTCCAAAACCTAACTTCTCTAACAATATGCTGTCCCTCCATGCAGCATTGTTAAGACAGCTAAAAACTGTAAAGAACTGGAATTGAATTCAATGCAATAACCTTATGGAGCTGAGGCAAGTCTAATGCAAATGGAGCCGAACCATTTTTTACCTTTTTTAAAGCTCATGCGTGGCAGTGCTCATTTTTCATCCTCTTCAGATTCAGTATCTAACGCAATAAAGAAAATTACATTATTTGTCACAAGTCATTGCCAGAAGGAAGTAAATGTATCATAAATAGAATAGTTGGAATTATTCAGTACATAGCTTACCTTTTAGCTGTGATCCCTCAAAGAATAACCTTAAACACATCATAAGTGTGCTGAATTGAGCCTACAAGCAGGTGAAGATGAATGCAGCAATGTCTTTCTGATATATTCTCAGTACCTATTTTTACAAATCAGTTTTATCACAAAGCACAATATTTTCCTCAAGGTGTTAATGTGAAGATAATTTGGATTCTTGGTTTTCCATGGGCTTTTTTTTTTTAATTTGATTTTTCTCAGCAATCATGTCATCAAAATAGTTTCAAACTTTGAGAAATATAAAAGTTTGTCTGATGTTCAGTGACTTGAGCCCTACACATTCATAGTTTATCATAAAAGAATCAGAATCATTGGGCATACAAGATGGTAATTTAACTTGGTAAGAATCAGCTGACATTTTGAAGGAGTTATCCATTTTGTCCTATAACCATTCTTAAAACCATTCTGTTGTTCAAATACAGATTAAGCTTGCCTTCTGTTTCCACCATCCTTGAATGCATTCCACTTCAGACTAGAATAAGATTCTACATTAAGTTAATTCTCTTCAAAGCCAGTCATTCTTTTACTATACTTTTATTATACAATATTAGTAATAGCAAACATGCCTCTGAGTTAGAAGCGTGCTGATGTTATTTGTTATCAAAGATTCTAATATTCCTTTTTTCATTTTTATAATTATGTAATTTGCTTTTGAAATAATTTACAGACAACTAAAACAATAATTTTTGACATGAAATCTCATATTCTAACCACCTTCTATGTATAAAATCTTTATTATATTTGTTTTTAGTTCTTTGTTTATCTTAACTGGTGCTCACTTATTACTGCCTCATCAGTGGAAACAAATATTTATCAAATAATTGTTAATAACCTTGAGAACATCCATCATCTGCTATCCTAATCTTTTCACTTTGATGAGAAAACTAACATCCCATCTATCTCCTTGATCTTAAGGCACTTATCTTAAATCATAGCCCTGTGCCTTTCCACTACTATTCACTTATGTAGTGTCCGACATTACACACACTTTTCAAACTGCAATGTAGTAGTCTCGTTCAAGTTAAACATTGCTGGCTTGCTTTCATAAAGTTATGCCTCTGGATTCAAACCAAAGATGTGTCTGTTTTGTTTATGACATATTTTCTCAAACTGCCACTATAACGTCCTATGCATCAGCACACCAGAGTTCCTCTGTTTACTCAGTTAAATGTATTCCATATAGACGCCTTTCATTTATATCATTTACATTCAGATGTTGTCTGTAAGACCATCTACAGTCTTTAACGTTCTATATAACAACCTGTTAATCCTCTTAGTTTGATGCTGTTGGCAAATTTCCATTCTTGTTGCCTGGTCATGGTTGAGATAATGCTGGGGGCACTTCTGTGTTCATTAGGTTTACAGAGCAGGAAAAATCAATCAGGTTTTCTAAACTGGGTCAACAGTAAAATGAATACAGTAGGGATTTATGGTATCATACTTAAATAGACAATTGACACTTTCAAAAACATCCTCAAGGCCTTTTCCACTCCATTGTTAAAATCTTCAGTGAATGGTCCTTTGACGTTACATTGCTTTATCCTGAGTCTCCATAAAACTTACAGCAATGAAGTGGGAGACCACACATAAAAATTCCCCATTTACGCAGTCTGGCATGTTAATGTGTGAACTAGGTTAGTGTACCAAGATTAGCAACAGGATTATTCCTATGATTTCTCACACACTCAATTTCTCAGAATAAGAACGAGCGCAGTGTAACCCTTCCCTGCTTTTGAAAGGAAGATGGATTCTGGAAAAGTGACCCAGACTTTCTAACACACAGTTGCAGAACAATTGGTTGTTCTCTACTGCCTCACCAAAATACCACAAGAAATCTAAACACACAGGAAATGGTAAGAGGTTGTTCTGACTTCTCTCCCAGCATGCACTTGGGCCTTGTGAGATTTTGCACTGTGTTGATTGTCTCTGGTGATTGAAGAAAGTCTGCAAGCATCTCTAACTATCTAAAAGATGTTGTGAACACCTAATCCTACTGTATGAATGTCCAATGCCCATTTAAATGCCCTTAACGTCAGCGAGTCTACTACTATTGCAGGCAAGCCGTTCTACGCCTCTATTAATCTCTGAGTGAAGAAATTACCCTATTATCTGTCCTAAATCTATTAGCCCTCAATTTAAAACTATATCCCCTTGTGTTAGCCTTCACCATTCAAGGAAAAGGGCTCTCACTGTCCACCCTATCTAACCCTCTGATTATCGTACATGTGTCGATTAAGTCACCTCTCGGTCTTCTTCTCTCCAATGAAAATATCCTCAGTACCTTCAGCTTTTCCTTATAAGACCTTCCTTCCATACCAGGCAACATTATAGTAAATCTCCTCTGAACCCTTTACAAAGCTTCCACATGGTTCCGATAATACAGTAACCAGAACTGCATGCAATACTCCAGGTGTGACCTTACCAGTGTCTTGTACAGCTGAAGCATAACCTCGTGGCTCTGAAACCCAATCCCCCTACTAATAAACGCCAACACACCATATGCTTTCTTAACAACCTTATCAACCTGTGTGGCAACTTTCAGGGATTTATGCACCTGGACACCAAGCTCTCTCTGTTCATTTACACTGCCAAGAATTTTACCATTAGCCCAGTACTCTGCATTCCTGTTATTTCTTCCGAAGTGAACTATCTCACACGTTTCCGCATTCACTTCATTTGCCACTTCTCAGCCCAGCTCTGCATCTTATCTAGGTTCCTCTGCAATCCGCAACATCCTTCGGCACTATCCACAACTCTGCCTATCTTAGTGTCATCACAAATTTACTAATCCATCCTTCTATGCCGATTTCCAGATCATTTATAAAAGTGGCCCCAAAACAGATCCTTGTGGAACACCACTGGTAACTGAGTCCACGATAAACATTTCCCATCAAACACCACCCTCTGTCTTCTTTCAGCTAACCAACTTCTGATTCAAACCACTAAATCGCCTTCAATCCTGTAACTCCATATTTTGTGCAATAGCCTACCGTGTGGAACCTTATCAAACGTTTTACTGAAGTCCATATGCACCACATCAACCGCTTTACTTCCATTCACCTGTTTTGTCACCTTCTCAAAGAACTCAATAAGGTTAGTGAGGCATAACCTGCCCTTCATAAAACCATGTTGACTATCTCTTATAAGCTCTTCCAATACCTTACCCACAACTGAAGTAGAACTCAATGGCCTATAATTACCAGGGTTGTCCTGACTCCCCTTCTTAAACAAGGGAACAACATTTGCTCTCCTCCAGTTTTGTGGCACTACTCCTGTCGACAATAATAACATAAAAATCGCAGTCAAAGGCTCTGCAATCTCCTCCCTGGCTTCCCAGAGAATCCGAGGATAAATCCCATCCAGCCCAGGGATCTATCTATTTTCAGATCTTCCAAAATTGCGAAAACCTCCTCGTTGTCCACCTCAATCCCATCTAATCTTGTAGCTTGGATCTCCATATCTTCACAAACACTTCCCTTTTCCAATGTGAATATTGACAAAAAGTATTCATTAAATGCTTCCCATATGTCCTCAGATTCCACACATAACTTTCCATGACTATCTTTGATTGGCCCTAATCTTACTCTCATCATTATTTTATTCCTGATATACCTATAGAAAACCTTAGCATTTTCCTTGATAGTATCTGCCAATACCTTCTCATGTCCCCTCCTGGGTCTTCTTAGCCCTCTCCTAGATCTTTTCTGGCTAACTTATAACACTCAAGCCTTCATAATCTGAGCCTTCATGCTTCATCCTCACATAAGCCTCCTTCTTCCTCACATCAAGAGCTTCTACTTCTTTAGTAAACCAGGGCTCCTTCCCTCAACAACTACCTCACTGCCTGATAGGTATATACTAATCAAGGACCCGCAATATCTGTTCCTTGAATAAGCTCTCTATATCTTGCCTAATCATATCATAATTGCCTTTCCCCCAGTTATACCTCTTTCCTTGTGGTATATGCCTATCCCTGCCCATTGCTTATAAACATAACCAAACTATGGTCACTATCACCAAAGTGCTCGCCTACCTCCAAATCTAACACCTGACCGGGTTCATTCTCTAGTACCAAATCCAATATGGCATCTCCCCCTGTTGGCCTGTCTACATACTGTGTCAGAAAGCCCTCCTGCACACATTGAATAAAAATTGACCCATCTAAACTACTTGAACTATAGTATTCCCAGTCAAAATTGGGAAAGTTAAAGTCTCCCATAACAACTACCTTGTTACTCTTGCTCCTATCGAGAATCATCTTTGCTATACTTTCCTCTACATCCCTGGAACAATTCAGAAGCCTATAGAAAACTCCCAACATGGTGACCTCTCTTTTCCTGTTTCTAACCTTGGCCAAAATTACCTCAGTGGATGAGTCCTCAAATGTTCTCTCAGCTGCTGTAATATTACCCTTGTTTAATAATGCCACGCACACCCCTCTTTTACTAACATCCCTGTTCTTGCTGAACCATCTAAATCCCAGAATCTGCAACAACCATTCCTGTCCCTCCTCTAGCCATGTCTCTGAAATGGCCACAAACTCAAAATCCCAGGTACCCATGCTGCAAGTTCACCCACCTTATTCCAGATGCTCCTGGCATTGAAGTACATACATTTCAAACCAACATCCTGATTGCCAGTGACCTCTTGCGACCTTGTAAACCTATCCCTGACCTCACTACCTTGAACCTCCTGTACACTGGAACTACAATTCAGGTTCCCAACCCCCTGCTGCAATAGTTTAAATGCTCCGCCTCCATAGGATATTGGTATCCCTGTGGTTCAGGTGAAGACCATCCTGCTTGTAGACGTCCCGCCTTCCCCAGAAAGAGCTCCAATTATCCAAGAATCCAAAACCATCTCTCCTGCACCATCCCTGCAGCCATGTGTTCAGCTCCGCTCTCTCTGCTCCTTGGTTCACTGTCACATGACACGAGCAACAAACTAGGGGTCACAACCCTGTTTGTTCTAGCTCTAAGCTTCCACCCTTGCTCCCTGAATTTCTGCCTTAGACCTCCACCTTTCTTCCTACCTATGTCATTGATGCCTTTGTGGACCACGACTTGGGCCTGCCCCCCCTCCCCCTCAAGGATCACGAAAACACGGTCAGTAACATCATAAACCCTGGCACTTGCGAGACAACACACCAATCGTGAGTCTCTCTCATTCCCACTAAACCTCCTATCTGTCCCCCTAACTATGGAGACCCCAGTGACTAAAGGTCTGCTCCTCTTCCCCTTTCCCTTCTGAGTAGCAAGGGACAGACTCTGCGCCAGAGACCTTTGCCCCATTGCTTACCCTGGCGGGTCATCCCCCCAACAAAATCCAAAACGGTATACTTGTTGTTGAGGGGAACAACCAAAGGAGATCCCTCAACTGCCTGCCGGTTCCTTTTCCTACCCCTGACAGCAACCCATCTACCTTCTTCATTTGGCTCTCAATAACTCCTAGGAGAAAGTGAGGACTGCAGATGCTGGAGATCAGAGCTGAAAAATGTGTTGCTGGAAAAGCGCAGCAGGTCAGGCAGCATCCAAGGAGCCGGAGAATCGACGTTTCTGGCATAAGCCCTTCTTCAGGAATGAGGAAGGTGTTCACCTGCACCTCCACACACATCATTTACTGCATCCGCTGCACCCGATGTGGCCTTCTCTATATTGGGGAGACAGGCCGCCTACTTGCGGAACGTTTCAGAGAACACCTCTGGGACACCCGCACCAACTAACCCAACCGCCCCGTGGCTAAACACTTTAACTCCCCCTCCCACTCCGCCAAGGACCTGCAGGTCCTTGGCCTCCTCCATCACCAGACCATGGCAACACAATGCCTGGAGTAAGAGTGCCTAGGAACCCTCCAACCACAAGGGATGAATGCAGATCTTCCAGCTTTCTCATTTCCCCTCCCCCCATCTTATCTCAGTCCCAACCCTCGGACTCAGCACCGCCTTCTTGACCTGCAATCTTCTTCCCGACCTCTCCTCCCTCACCCCCTCTCCAGCCTATCACCCTCACCTTAACCTCCTTCCACCTTTCGCATTCCCAATGCCCCTCCCACAAGTCCCTCCTCCCCCTCCCTTTTATCTTAGCCTGCTTGGCACACTTTCCTCATTCCTGAAGAAGGGCTTATGCCCAAAACGTCGATTCTCCTGCTCCTTAGATGCTGCCTGACCTGCTGCGCTTTTCCAGCAACACATTTTTCAGTTCTCAATAACTCCTCTCAATAACCCCTCCGCCTTCCGAATAATCCAAAGTTCATCCAGCTCCAGCTCCAGTTCCCTAACACGGGGAGCTGGAGTTGGGTGCACTTCCCACAAACGAAGTCAGCAGGGACAATAGAGGTGACCCTTACCTCCCACATACTGCAGGAGAAACATTCAACTGCCCTAATCTCCATTCCCACTATTCTAAATTCCCAAATAGACCACTGAGAAAATGAAACACGAAAGAAAACACTTACCACCTTACCAACCAACGCACAGAACTTTCTTTTTGGTTAGAGGAGGAGTATGGGTGGGAGACACTACCCGAGTGGTGTTTCGGGTAAAGCAACCGCCCAAGTATGCAACCCCATGACCAGCCTCCTGCTTGATGCTCCCGCACTTCCTGCTGCTGGAACAACAATAATATTAGCATGCTGCCTTTTGTACAGCTGTACAAAAATATAACTATTTCATTTCCTTCCACTCATATTTAATCAATGTTAAATTTCTTTCGATCCAAAACATCAAAGCAATTCTGTAGCAATTCTCCATCCCTTCCAATCATTTAAACAAGTTAACAATGAGCGTTAGTCAAGGGTATGTTCAGGTACAGAGTCAGTTGTGATTATGCACCTCTAACTTTATACACAGAGGCGTGATCTGGAGTTAAATTATGTTACTCTAGGTTGTTCTTTGTTATCTGAAACTAACTATCCGTTCTGTTTCCATAAGGCACCAAATGAAGTCGTTTCTGGATCTGATTTTTATGAAAGATTCAACTCAATTTATAGTATGTCAAAATAAAAGACTTTGGGCTATTTTACATGCTCAAGCACTTTCCCTGCATTAATGTTATCGAACTGTAGACATATAGCAAATGCTATGGTCTTTATGATTATGGCATAAAAGTATACTTGTGTTTTTGCCAGTGATTCATGCATTGTTTGCAATACGCCGAACAAGAACTCAGGGATAGTTGTAGGCTTTGAATCAAAAAACGAGACTCGGAGTTTTATCAAGAATCATACATAATGCAGAATTTGGCTCATTGAAACACTGCATGAGAATGATAGTCACTGCTCCAGGACCGACAGATTCAAGCTTCTATCTTGGATCTCTATTTATAATCAAGCAGATTCTTACCAGAAGAGGAAAGTTCAGCGAGCTTCCCATTCCTGATCACTGTTACAGTGAGTTCAGGCTGAAACATGTGGGTTTCAGGTGAAGAGAGGAATAGGCTTGGAAATGATGTCTTCTATAGTTCACTAGCTGCAGTACTATGTATCTACACATGGAACACGGATAATTCAGGAAACTACCGAAAGACTACCAGTCAACATTCACTCCAAATTATGCAGCAACCTGAAACGTTGAGGTGTCAATACCATCAATTTACCACACTGAGATATATGTGCAAAGTAATTTAAAGGGCCTGTGCTCTTCATCAAATCACCTAAAAGTGGTGCACATTAAAAAAGAAATTCAAAAAGCATTGCCTTGCTGTCTTCTTGAACTGCATGCTCGCTTAAATTACTGGCTTACAGGAAGAGGGGATGGAATATCAGGTATTTTACAACAGTTTCCTTTACTCCAACTTACTATAACTTTAGAATTGTATTTACAGTCCAGACTAAGTTCCACGAGTTTCCTTGTTTGTTATTCAATTTGTTTTATTCAACAGCAAGGTTAAAATCCATCTCCCAAACCAACTGGGATTGGGATTCTGGCATTAATGTTTGGAACCAACTGAAGACCTTGAGCAATAATCCTGCTGAGAATGCAAAGTCAAGGAGGGGAAATATCAGTCACCATCAGCCACCATCCTAAGAGGGCACAATTAGGACTCACCATGATGCTGAGCAATGGTTCAGATCAAAATTTTGGTTCAGATCAAAATATACATGGGTATTTAACAGTCTAACTTTTCCTGAGTAACTACTTACTTAATTTTATTAAGCCCTACCAAAGACTATAATTTAAATAGGAACTTTTGGAGGGTTCCAGGTGTAGTGGAATCTCCCAGTAGTAAATTCAGTTTCCTGGGTAATTTCTTCAGTATGTACTATGATGGAAATTCCACAATGTCCCATGAACAATTCTTACCTTCGCTAGAATAACAGCTGTCCAGCCAGCAAGAGACTTAAGACCATAAGACCATAAGACATAGGAGTGGAAGTAAGGCCATTCGGCCCATCGAGTCCACTCCGCCATTTAATTATGACTGATGGGCATTTCAACTCCACTTACCCGCATTCTCCCTGTAGCCGTTAATTCCTTGTGACATCAAAAATTTATCAATCTCTGCCTTGAAGACATTTAGTGTCCCGGCCTCCACTGCACTCTGCGGCAATGAATTCCGCAGGCCCACCACTCTCTGGCTGAAGAAATGTCTCCGCATTTCGGTTCTGAATTGACCCCCTCTAGGCTGTGCTCACGGGTCCTAGTCTCCCTGCCTAATGGAAGCAATTTCTTAGCTTCCACCCTTTCCAAGCCATGTATTATCTTGTAAGTTTCTATTAGATCTCCCCTTAACCTTCTAAACTCCAATGAGTACAATCCCAGGATCCTTAGCTGCTCCTCGTATGTTAGACCTACCATTCCAGGGATCATCCGTGTGAATCTCACCTGGACACGCTCCATTGCCAGTGTGTCCCTTCTGAGGTGTGTGGCCCAAAACTGGACACGGTACTCCAAATGGGGCCTAACCAGAGCTTTATAAAGTCTCAGTAGCACATTGCTGCTTTTATATTCCAACCCTTTTGAGATAATTGACAACATTGCATTTGCTTTCTTAATCACGGATTCAACCTGCATGTTTACCTTTAGAGAATCCTCGACTAGCACTCCCAGATCCCTTTGTACTTTGGCTTTATGAATTTTCTCACCGTTTAGAAAGTAGTCCATGCTTGTATTCTTTTTTCCAAAGTGCAGGACCTCGCATTTGCTCACTTGAGCGTTGATTTCCAATAAAGAACAGATAAACCACAGCACACATAAAACTGTTGCATTTATTTCTGAAAAAATAACAAAGTAAACTTTATGGGTGGTACAGTGGCACAGTGGTTAGCACTGCTGCCTCACAGCACCAGAGATCCAGGTTCAATTCCCACCTCAGGCGACTGACTGTGTGCACATTCTCCCCGTGTCTGTGTGGGTTTCCTCCCACAGTCACAAAGATGTGCAGGTCAGGTGAATTGGCCATGCTAAATTACCCGTAGTGTTAGGTGAAGGGGTAAATGTATGGGTGGGTTGCGAGTCGGTGTGGACTTATTGGACCGAAGGGTCTGTTTTCACGCTGTAAGTAATCTAAGCTAAACTCTTCTTAATCCAAAGTTAAAAATCACACAACACCAGGTTATAGTCCAACAGGTTTAATTGGAAGCACACTAGCTTTCGGAGTCATTCAACTGTGTCTGAGGATTTTGAGTCATGAATGCACCATTTTTTGTGCCCCATTGTCAAGGCTGGTATCTTTGAGTATTGGACATTCAACTGCCCTAATCTCCATTCCCACTATTCTAAATTCCCAAATAGACCACTGAGAAAATGAAACACAAAAGAAAACACTTACCACCTTACCAACCAATGCACAGAACTTCAAATGTAGTTAACTGGCTGCGAAGGTATTTTGGCACAAACTGGGGTTGTTAAAAAGGCTATACAAATGCAACTCTCACATTTACTTCAGGCACGATTAGGTCAAGTGCTAGTACAGAATCTTTTGTCCTGGAGCACTGGTTCAGCAGCTGGACCGCAAGAGAGTGTTATTGTCCCTAGTGGACAGGATGAAGGTTATGTGCAGCTATGCAATGGTCAGTTAACTGCATGTCCATGCTCGAGAAGCATTGTGAATCATGCAGCAGAGGATGACACACCCATCAGCTTTTTCATACTTGAGAAACAACCAGCAAATGAACCACACTTGCAAATATATATTTAATGTCACTTTAATCCTGTATGTTGTATCTTCATTATTCTGTTAGATACTGCTTTGGTCATGTGCATTGGCAATGTTGCATTTCAATCCCAAACAGTGTCTGAGGATTTTGAGTCATGAAGGCACCATTTTTTGTGCCCCTTTGTCAAGGCTGGTATCTTTGAGTATTGGACAGCACTCAGTACCCCAGCTGCGTACTAGCCTGCTATTTCAGTTCTTCCACACGTACACCCAGTACTGTATGATATCTCTGGAACTGCTTCTGCACAGCTGCCAAGGCTGCCCTCTCTGGCTTCAGGTTCTCAAACAGTTGTGGAAGAGACTGAAACTGTTGGTGTTGACATCGCTCCAATTTCTCAATGTGCCTCTCATGAAAGTTAAGTCTTTTGATTTGTCATTTGTAGGAATCTTCTTTCGATTTCACTTCGTGGATTTCGAGGATAGTATCACATTATTGTTAAATTGGTGTCACAACAACAGCGAGTATGGTTTGTGGTTTGGTTCCACTTTTGGATCTTCTTTTGAAATTTCTTTGGGTAACGTGACAGCTGGTACATTTTCTGAAGGGTTTCTCTATTTGGAAGTAACTATAGTCTCACTCTGATACATCTCTTGAAAATGTCTTTGTTTACAGCGGAATACATTCTGTACTGCAGGTCATCTCCACCTTAGGTACACTGTTCCTTCACTGTTAGTCTCTAGCACACAACTGCTGAAGACTCAATGCCAGTGCAATGAAGGATGCCTGTTTTATAATCTCCATGCAGTTCCTATGCTTGAACCTCATGGAACACTTGGAAAAGCTAATTAGCTCCTTGAAATACCAGGTCTCTTTGATGTGATAAGTAAATGGGTAGTCTACAGCACAGCTGTTTACAAACTGGTCACCTCAACATCTTTCTGGGACTTTTAGAAACTCTGAGCCTTTATGGTAAACACACAAAAACAGAAATTGCTCGGGAAACTTACCAGGTCTGACAGCATCTGTGGAAAGAAAACAGAGTTAATGTTTCAACTCTAGTGATCCTTCTTCAGAACCATTCTAAAGGTCTTCCCAAGCCCACAATCACTTCCAGTGTAGAAGGACAAGGGCAGAAGGTATAAGTGAACACCACCACCTCCAAACCGCTCAATATCCAGACTTGGAGAATAAAGCCACAAGGTTTCATGGTTTCGCACAAACAAAATCCATTTTACGGCTACAGTTGAAAAGGTAAACAATCTACAATGTACAAACAACTTCCAAATTAACATGAAGTAAATATGGGTTAACAGACAATCTGTGGTCAAACATCCCAGAGCGTATCAAATAGCAGATGTGGTCAGGACGGATCCCAGAGTTTTCTCAACAATTCCACCAAGACATCAGAAATATTGTGGTTCACCAAATTTGATTTAAAAACTTTGTTTCCATTTGCTTAAAGGACCTAGCCTTGAAACTCTGTCAAAACCACTTTGTCATGGATTGGGTTGAAACTGGTCACCACTCGATAGTTAAATCCCTTTGCAAGTTAGGCAGCATTCAAGCTCTTGGGCCTGTCCTCTCCAGGCCAGCTGCTTCCTCCCTTCTTTCCTTACCCTTCAATGTCTTCTTTCTTTCCCTTTTTCTTTATCTTCTTCCTGTCAGTGGTGGAGGTGATACCACGGAGGAGGGCTGCCAGACCAGGACTCTTGGTGGAGGTGGCATCAGCCTAGCCTGGCGGTGGACCCAGGGACTCCAGGTGTCAGCGAGGCGACAGCTGAAGTGGCAGCAGGGTGGTGTGCCCTGAATGGGTCTCCATGTGTCGTCAATGTGGCAACAGAACCAGAGCCTCCTGGTTGTGGGCAGGACCTGGCATCAGTGGTGGCGATGAGGTGGAGCCAGTAACTAAGAGATGGCATGAAAAGAGTGGCCACTCTGATGTTGGTGGCAAGTGGCAAGTAACATTCACACCATGGAAAAGCTGTTGAGGTTTTCCAGCAATTTCTATTTTTGAGTTTAATCACTGCCCCTTGACACTCAATGGTGTTACCATCACTCAATCCCCACTATCAACATTCTGATGGTTACCATTGACCGGAAATTTAACAGGGCTCGTCAAATAAATACAGTCGCTACAAGACCAGGCCAGAGGCCAGGAATACAGTGGCAAGTAAGTCAGCTCCTGACTTTCCAAATCCTGTTCAACCTATACAAGACACAAGTCAGGAGTATGATGGAATACACCCCACTTGCCAAGATGAGTGCACTCCAACAACACTGAAGAAGCTTGACGCTATCCAGGACAAAGCAATCCACTTGAACAGTACCACATCCACAATCATCTACTCCATCCACCACCAATATTGAGTAGCAGCAGCAGATGTGGCCAGCAGTGAAAAATTGGAATGGTGTGTTGCTTCCCTGGTGCCAGGATCAAGGATGTCTCAGAGAGGGTGCAGAATGTTCTCAAGGGGGAGAGGGGCCAGCAGGAGGTAATCGTCCCCACATTAGAACCAACGATATAGGAAGGGAAAAGGTTGAGATTCTGAAGGGAGATTACACAGAGTTAGGCAGGAATTTAAAAAGGAGGTCCTCGAGAGTAGTAATATCTGGATTACTCCCAGTGCTATGAGCTAGTGAGGGCAGGAACAGGAGGATAGAGCAGATGAATGCATGGCTGAGGAGCTGGTGCACTGGAGAAGTATTCACATTTTTGGATCATTGGAAGCTGTTTTGGGGTAGAAGTGACCTCTGCAAGAAGGACGGATTGCACCTAAATTGGAAGGGGACTAATATACTGGCAGGGAGATTTGCTAGAGCTGCTGGAGAGGATTTAAACTAGCAAGGTGGGGGGGTAGGGGGGGTGGTCAGGGAGATAGTGAGGAAAGATTTAAATCTGAGACTGGTACAGTTGACAACAAAGGCAAGACAAACCATCAGGGCAGGCAGGGACAATGCAGAGAACAAGGTAGGACTGATAAATTAAACTGCATTTATTTCAATGCAAGAGGCCTAACAGGGAAGGCAGATGAACTCAGGGCATGGTTAGAAACATGTACTGGGATATCATGGCAATTACAGAAACATGGCTCAGGGATGGACAGGACTTGCAGCTTAATGTTCCACAATACAAATGCTACAGGAAGGACAGAAAGGAAGGTAAGAGAGGAGGGGGAATGGCGTTTTTGATAAGGGATAGTATTCCAGCTGTGCTGAGGGAGGATATTCCCGGAAATATATCCAGGGAAGTTATTTGAGTGGAACTGAGAAATAAGAAAGGGATGGTCACCTTATTGGGATTGTATTATAGACTCTCTAATAGTCAGAGGGAAATTGAGAAACAAACTTGTAAGGAGATCTCAGCTATCTGTAAGAATAATAGGGTGGTTATGGTAGGGGATTATAACTTTCCAAACATAGATTGGGACTGCCATAGTGTCAACGGTTTAGATGGCTTTGAATTTGTTAAGTGTGTACAAGAAAAATTTCTGATTCAGTATGTGGATGTACCTACCAGAGAAGGTGCAAAACTTGACCTACTGTTGGGAAATAAGGCAGGGCAGGTGACTGAGGTGTCAGTGGGGGAGCACTTTGGGGCCAGCAACCATAATTCTATTAGTTTTAAATTTTTTCCATTCTTTTTGATGGAAAAGGATAGATCAGATGTAAAAGTTGAAGTTCTAAATTGGAGGAAGGCCCATTTTGACAGCATTAGGCAAGAACTTTCAAAAGTTGATTGGGGGCAGATGTTCGCAAGTAAAGGGATGGCTGGAAAATGGGAAGCCTTCCGAAATGAGATAACGAGAATCCAGAGACAGTATATTCCTGTTAGGGTGAAAGGAAAGGCTGGTAGGTATAGGGAACGCCGATTAGCTACTGCTGGTTCACCACCAGCGTTTCTCCACTGGGGTCGTTGACCTCTGGAGACTATTCGCCACCGGAAATATATATATGTGCTGATTGTTTTCCCTCCCAACTGTTCTTTCATACTTCTCAGTCCCCTTTATTTATACAATAACATAGTACATATTGATTAAAAAAAGGTGAAATAAATATAATTTTATTGGTTTATACATAAAAATGAGTTACAAATACTTGTGGTGGCGAAGTGTCCTCGCTGGTGAAAGGGCAGTGGCTAATCGGTGGCGGCGAATGGTCTCATCCCGGTAAGGTATAGACAGGATATAAACAATGAATCCTTAGAAGAGTATAAAGGCAGTAGGAGTATGCTGAAGAGAGAAATCAGGAGGGCAAAAAGAGGAGATGAGATAGCTTTGGCAAATAGAGTTAAGGAGAATCCAAAGGGTTTTTACAAATACATGAAGGACAAAAGGGTAACCAGGGATAGAATAGGACCCCTCAAAGATCAGCAAGGCAGCCTTTGTGTGGAGCCGCAGGAGATAGGGCAGATACTAAACAAGTATTTTGAATTAGCATTTACTGTGGAAAAGGACAGGGAAGATATAGAATGTAGGGAAATAGATGGTGACATCTTAAAAAATGTCCATATTACAGAGGAGGAAGGACTGGATGTCTTGAAACGCATAAAAGTGGATAAATCCCCAGGACCTGATCAGGTGTACCCTAAAACTCTGTGGGTAGGTGGGGAAGTGATTGCTGGGTCTCTTACTGAGATATTTGCATCACCGATAGTCGCAGGTGAGGTGCTGGAAGATTGGAGGTTGGCAAACATGGTGCCACTGTTTGGAAAGGTGGTAAGGACAAGCCAGGGAACTGTAGACCGGTGAGCCTGACCTCGGTGGTGGGCAAGTTGTTGGAGGGAATCCTGAGGGACAGGATGTACATGTATTTAGAAAGGCAAGGACAGCTTAGAGATAGTCAATATAGCGTTATGCTTGGGAAATCATGTCTCACAAACTTGATTGAATTTTTTGAAGAAGTAACAAAGAGGATCGATGAGGGCAGAGCGGTCGATGTGATCTATATGGACTTCAGTAAGGCGTTCAACAAGGTTCCCCATGGGACACTGCTTCGCAAGGTTAGATCTCATGGAATACAGGGAGAACTCGCCATTTGGATACAAAACTGGCTCAAAGGTAGAAGACAGAGGGTGGTGGTGGAGGGTTGTTTTTCAGACTGGAGGCCTGTGACCAGTGGAGTGCCAAAAGGATTAGTGGTGGGTCCTCTACTTTTTGTCATTTACATAAATGATTTGGATGTGAGCATAAGAGGTATAGAAAGTAAGCTTGCAGATGACACCAAAATTGGACGTGTAGTGGACAGCAAAGAGGGTTTCCTCAGATTACAACAGGATCTGGAGCAGATGGGCCAATGGGCTGAGAAGTGGCAGATGGAGTTTAATATAGATAAATGCGAGGTGCTGCATTTTGGGAAAGCAAACCTTAACAGGACTTAAAGGTAAGGTCCCAGGGAGTGTTGCTGAACAGAGAAACCTTGGAGTGCAGGTTCATAGCTTGAAAGTGGAGTCGCAGGTAGACAGGATAGTGAAGAAGACGTTTGGTATGCTTTCCTTTATTGGTCAGAGTATTGAGTACAGGAGTTGGGAGGCCATGTTGCAGCTGTTCAGGACATTAGTTAGGCCACTTTTGGAATATTGCATGCAATTCTGGTCTCCTTCCTATCGGACAGATGTTGCAAAACTTGAAAAGGTTCAGAAAAGATTTACAAGGATGTTGCCAGGGTTGGAGGATTTGACCTAGAGGAAAAGCTGAACAGGCTGGGGCTGTTTTCCCTGGAGCTTCGGAGATTGAGGGGTGACCTTATAGAGGTTTATAAAATTATGAGGGTCATGGATAGGATAAATAAACAAAGTCTTTTCCCTGAGGTGGGGGTGTCTAGAACTAGACAGCATAGGTTTAGGGTGAGAGGGGAAAGATACAAAAGAGACCTAAGAGGCAATATTTTCATTCAGAGGGTGATACGTGTATGGAATGAGCTGCCAGAGGAAGTGGTGGAGGCTAGTACAATTGCAACATTTAAAATGCATCTGGATGGGTATATGAATAAGAAGGGTTTGGAGGGATATGGGCAGGTGGGACTAGATTGGGTTAGGATATCTGGTCGGCACTGACGAGTTGGACCGAAGGGTCTGTTTCCATGCCTGTCTCTATGACTCTATGACTACTACCAACAAGGTGCACTGTAGAAATTCACCAAAATTCCTGACACAGCATGTTTAAAACCAATGACTACTTCCATGTGCAAGGACAAAGGCAGCAGGTGTATGAGAACACCACCACCTACAAGGTCCCCCTCCAAAACACTCACCATCTTGATTTGGAAATATATTACCGTTCCTTCACTGTTGCTGGGTCAAAATGGACACTTTGGGTCTTCCACTCAAAATGAATGCTGTGTCCCTGTAACTCTCAACACTTATCCAATGTGGTAACAATAACAATAACAGCGTTTACTCGGATTGGGTATGATTGTATTCCATAAGGGCATCTACTTGTTGGTCTTCAGATGGCTGAAGAAGCCAATCTGGGATCCACAGATTCTATTTCAGTGTGGGCATTGGTGGGTGCTATTGGTGGTTGGAGTTGGCGGTAGTGATGGTGATGGTGGTGGTGAGTAGGCCTTCTTGATGTTCTGTTGTCCTTTCGAAGGAATCACATCTGCTCAGCGGCATAGTGGAGATTGTTTTCATGGCGTATAGTTCCTGCTGGATGATGCTTCCCCTGTTAGTCCGGAAGGTAGACCTGTCCTCCCAATTGTTAATGTTGATATGGAATTTCTTGAGGTTGTTATCTTTGAAGCCTTTCTTTTGGCCACGGCAGGCACACTGACCTTCCTTCAGCTGGGAGGACATGATCTGTTTAGGTAAGTGTGAGTTGGCCATTCGGTTGACATGGCCAGTCCATTGGAGTGGTTATTGAATTATGGTGATGGTGACGCTGGCCTCCTCCAAGCCACTGATGTTTGTGCACTTGTCTGCACTGGCACAGCTCAGACGGTGTTGTATTTCTGCATTGATGTTGGCCTTGGAGGAGAGAAGGCAACGGAGGTATGAGAAGTGATCCACATTTTCAAGGAGGAATGGAGGTTGATGTTAAAAGCTAAGGCTCAGGAACTTATATGACTTGGCAAAGCCATCCAAGATGCACTGCAGATCTTCCACAGAGTGTGCTGTGATAGCATTGCCTTCTGCATATTGAAGCTCCAAACAGGAGGTGTTGGAGGCTTGCCTTTGAACTTACTGAGGTTGGACAGTCTACTATCTATATCATTATTGATTTGAATTCCCTTGGGCAGATTTTGGTCAGTGAAATGGAGGATAGTGACAATGAAGATGGCGAACAGAGATGCACCTGTCTCCACGGTGAAAGGCTCAGACTCCAATCCATGGTTGCTAAGCACTGTCGCAGACGTGTCATCATGCAACAGCCTTAGTAATTGGCAACTTTATAAGGGCAGCTGCGTTGTGACAGTATCTGCCAGATAGCCAGGCAGTTGACTGTTTCAAATGCCTTAGTTATGTCAATGAAAGGTGTGCAGAGTGTTTTTTTCCTCCTGACATTTTTCTTATACGTGACGTGCTGTGAAAATAATGTCTGTTGTTCCTCTGGAGTGGCAAAAGCCACACTGCGACTCAGGGAGTGTTTTCTCAGGTAGAAATCTATTGGCAAGGACACGTGCAAGTACTTTGCCAGTGGTTGACAGCAGGAAAGACGTCTAATTCCCACAGTCAGCCTTGACATCCTTTTTGAACATGATCACAATTGGGGCATCCCGGAGCTTTAAGGAGAGTTCTTTTTTCAGTCAAATCTTTAACATCAAAGCCTGTATGTGTTCATGGAGCTGTGGGAATTAGACGTCTCCAAGAAAAGGACAGCCTTCTGTGATTGGCAGCATGACCAAAAGAAGGGCTGATGCCAAAGCTAAGGAAGATGTCCTGAAGAGGGTAAGGGAGATCGAAAACTGACAAGGCCTTGGAAACCCAACAGTTGGCAGATGCCGGGGTCACAAGAGGCTTCTTCAGCACCACCAAGGCAGTACTCGGTCCAAACTACCGTGGTCTAAACCCCCTGCAAAAACTGTTCAAGGACAGCAAAGATATAAATACTCGCAAGAGAGAGCAATTTCAAGAACTCAACTGCAATACCAATGTTAACTTGGAAATCATTAACTAAATCCCCAAGAGATCCATGCAAGGTGACATAGGAAAGCCTCCCAGTGTGACTGAAATACGAACTGTCATAAGATGCCTAAGAAACATAAGATGCTGGCCTTGATGGGGTTCCTGCAGAGTTGTCCAAAGATGTGCACGTTTGGTGGATTGGCCATGCTAAATTGAATGTAGTGTCCAGGGATGTGTCAGTTAGGTGGACTAGCCATGGGAAACAAAGGGTTATGGGGATAGGGTTGGGGTGTGAGTCTGGGTGGGATGTTCTTCAGAGATATGGTGTGAACCTATTGGGCCAAATGGCCTGTTTTCACTCTGGAGGGATTCTGAGATCCTAAAAGAGGGCAGCTCACAGCTCCATGAACACATACAGGCTTTGATGTTAAAGATTTGACTGAAAAAAGAACTCTCCTTAAAGCTCCGGGATGCCCCAATTGTGATCATGTTCAAAAAGGATGTCAAGGCTGACTGTGGGAATTAGACGTCTTTCCTGCTGTCAACCACTGGCAAAGTACTTGCACGTGTCCATGCCAATAGATTTCTACCTGAGAAAACACTCCCTGAGTCGCAGTGTGGCTTCTTGGAGATGAACTGTTTAATTTCTGCATCATTGTCATCAATCCACTCGTCATGGCTTCTGGACTTCTACCTGAGGGTTTTATTGCAGGTCCTGAGAATGGTTGATTTAAGCAGACTCTGGTGTTCTCCTATGTTCTTTGGGTATCCCCAAGGTCAGTCTTCAGGAAGTGGGGCCTGTAAATACTTCATAGCAACCATGTCACCCAGGCTCCCGATGTTGAAACTTGGCCAGGTCTGCTTCTTCTAAACCCTCCTCTTTCTGTGTAGTCTGGTGGACATTGTGGAATGGATAAGGCAGTGATCAGTCCAGCAGTCATCTGACCCAATCATAGCCCTGGTGACATTCATGTACTGATGGTGACTGGAGCGAATAATGACACAACCAATGAGAGGCCATTGTTTAAAGTGTGGGTGCCTCTAAGATTCTAATGGAAGATTTGTTTGTGATGGTGAGGTTATATGCAGCACATTTTGTGAAAAGGAGTTGATATTGTCAATACTTTCCCTTCCTACGGTGCCATTTCAAAGATTGTGGGTCTGACCAACCCTCGCATTGAAGTCTCCAAGAAGAATTATCTTGTCCTCCATGAGGATGCTTGACAACAGTGTGTCAAGGTTGACAAAGAAAGTCTCCTTTACTTCCTTTACTTCCTCCTCTGAGTTAAGGGTTGGGGCATAAGCACAACTGTAGCCTTCTGGCTGTTAGTGAGCATTAGGCAGATGGTGATGAGTCAGTCATTGATCCCCACAGGAAGTTCAGAGAGGCAACTGATGAGCTGATTCTTAATTGCAAATCCAACATGGTGAATTCTAGGCTCATCAGCAGCCTTCCTTTTCCAGAAGATGTAACCACCTTTTACCTCCTTCAGTTGCCCTTCATCCGCAAGGTGGGTTTCAGACAGAGCAGCTGGGTCAATCTGGCATCTATTCAGTTCCCTGGCTGTAATTGCGGTTCTTCTCTCATTTCAGTCACTGTTAGTTGGGTCCATCAGGTTCTTACATTCCAGGCTCCAAAGTTTATTATTCTTCATTTCTGATCACATGTGGGTGATCCCTGTGGATGCAGTAATCTAGTCAGGTGTTTGGAGGCAGGCTATTTTTAGATCACCTTTTCCAACCCCGTCCCCTATCGGGGTTGGTCCTAAACAGGGCTGCTCAGGCATGGGTGCAGCTGCTGAAATGCTCTGTCTACCTCATCCAGGAGCAAGATGATGGAATCTGACACTCACCGCCTAATGTCTCAGTTTGTGACTAGGATCATCCAGATATCACTGTCCTACCCCTTCTGCCACGAACTCATCACCATTGGACTATTGTGCGTGACGTCTTTTAATGTGGAGAGGCTGGTGATCAGACAGGCTTGTATATGAGAGAGGGTCTGCATGGGTGTTAGCATATGTGTGCGTGTGTGAGAGTATGTAAGAGTGTGTGTGTGAGAGAGAGAGAGTATGTGGGAGTGTGAGAGTGAGTATGTGGGAATGAGAATGAGAGTGAGAGTAAGAGAGAGAGAGTGAGAGAGTGAGAGAGAATGAGACAGTGAGACAGTGAGAGAGTGAGTGTGTGAGCGTGTGAGTGTACTGTAGTGTGACATGAACCCAAGGTCCCACTTGAGGCCATCCCCATGGGTACCAAACTTGGCTATGAGCTTCTGCTCAGCCACTTTGCATTATCGCCTATCCCAAAGTCTACCTGGGACGATGGTCACCCGAATGTCCAAGGACGAATGGTTTATTGGTACAGTTCTCAGTGAACATTCATTATCTGAAACAATTCGCATTATCAATCTTTAATAAAAAGCCTTTCGCTCAGATTACATTGTTGTGAAGAATTTCACACTTTATTGAGTATCATTTAACTTCATGGTGTTATTTGATAAAAACAAGGCACGCTTTTTAGTTAGAAATCCTGAAACATGACATTAAACGTATGGTTTTTGACTGAGTCTCTTGACACCGGATATCTAGCAGCTACGATTCTCAAAGGTGTTGAGGACCTGTTGAGACAATAGTAAGGTGTAAATCTTTTTCTCATCCCAGCTCACATTTCCTGTGTAAAACATCAGCCACAATGTAACTGATACTCAAAGTACATTTATTCAGTTTTGCCTGGTAAAATGTTAAAGCCTTCTAAGTCTAAGTTGTTTACCTCAGCTCTCCTGCCAGTTTATGTGCTGATTACATTTTGCTGAGAAGACCTGTGGTGGGATTGAGTTGACCTGCATTTTGCTACTGGGGATAAGAAAACAATCATATGGTCAAAGATCATTGATATGATTCCATTCATCTTTAAAACAGCAGATAATTTTCAAGAGGATCCAAGATGGTGGAGATCTAGGAGGACCGCATTGCAGAGTTCCACACCGCAACACAAGGGGGACGAATTTCTAACTGGCCCAACCCAGACTATTCCAATATCCTGGGACTCTGGAAAAGCCATGGAATCCCAGGAAACTGAAAAATCAATTTACTTTGGTTTTCCCCATCTGGAGATGCTGAAGAAGGGAGAAGGAGTATCCGAGATCAGGCCCGCGGCCCAGCCTGCAGGATCCTGTTTGTGTTTGCGTTGAGGCTCTAGCTAGAAGAAGGGAAAATGGTTGGGATGGCTAGATGCCTACTTACTGGCAGTTTATACCCGGTTCAGGTATTTAAATGCCCGGGCTGCAGTCTTGGCAGCGAGATGGGAAATTGGGTTTTGGGATGGGTAGTTGCCCCCTCTGGGCAGGGGGTGAGTTCCCCTATTCAGCACGTTTGTGCTTTATATGTTGGGTTTGTTTTTTTTTTGGTTTTTGTTGAATATAATCTTTGGTAGCTTTGGACGTTTGTTAACTGTAGTGGTTTTAGTTTGCATAGTTTTTATGTTTGATGAATCTTGTGACAAGAAGGCTCGGCGATTTGTGGTTCGAGTTCCTCCTCTCTGGAATTCAAATGTTACTGCAGAAAGTTATGGCTAATGACATGATTAAATGGTGTATCTGGAATATCAAGGGGAGTCACCCACCAGTTAAGAGTAAGAAGGTACTTTTGAGTCTTAGAAAGAAGGAGGTGGATATTGCTTTGTTACAGGAGATACACTTGGATGATAGGGAGCATTTGAAACTGCAGCACAAAGGCTTTGATCGGGTTTACTTTTCACCTTTAAAACCATAAATAGGGGAGTGGCTGTATTGGTTAGAAAGAATCTCCCATTTAAGTTACCAGAGTGTGTTAAAGACACATACACAGGAGGTTTGTAATTCTCAAAGCACTGATAAACGAGGAAGAATATGGTGTTTTAAACGTTTATTGCCCTCTGGCCCATCCCCTCAAATTTTTGGTAGATATGTTCCCTAAACTGATTCGTCTTGAAGTCCCGGCATATCATTATAGGGGGAGATTTTAACTGTCTCATGGATCCCACAGTAGACAGGTTGCCCAAAAGCCCCTCGATACCCTCTGTACAAACTAAACAATTAGTTGGTCTGTGTGTGGAGTTAGCGCTGCTGGGCATCTGGAGGCATCTCCACCCTATAGGCAGGGATTTTATTTTTTTTCCAATCCACACAGATTGATTTTTTTCTGACCCCCATGGCAACCCTGGACTTGGTGACATCTTGTACGATTGGTAATATTACCATCACCAATCACGCCCCTGTGTACCTGTTGGTTAAGACTAAGGACGTTACAGTGGGTACAAAGCATTGGCGAATGGATCCCTTTATCCTTAAGGATAATAAGTTTGTGGAGTACCTCTCTTGGGAATTTCAGCGTTCCTAGACAGTAACTCAGGCTCAGTTAGTAGCCCATCCATCCTTTGGGAAACTGCCAAAGCCTATGCCAGTGGGTTAATTATTTCCTACTCAGCCAATAGGAAGCAGCAGAAGGATGTGCAGCAACGTCTCCTCGAAACATGGTTGAAGGCAGCCGAGAAGATTTACTGTGACAGGCCCTTGTTGGTCAAGTTAAGGAGGATTATGGCGCTGCAGTCTGCATTGAACTCTGTGTTCACGCAGACAACAAAGAAGGAGCTTACTTTTGCAAAGCAAAGGTTATGTGAAGATGGTGACAGGCCAGGGAAAGGAGTGCCCCTCAAGCCATTATGGCAATTAGGGAAGGGCCTGGGATACTAACATATGACTCCAAAAAGATTAATGTGGCATTCCAGAGATTTTACACTAAGTTATACCAACCTGAGGGTTGTGAGGAGAGGCAGCCAAAATAGAATCTTTTTTAAGGATTTGGAGCTTCCAGGCGTGACCCCCCAAACAAGAGTCTTTTCTCAATGCCACCTTATCAGAGCAAGAGGTGCAGGAGGCTGTGAACAGCTTCAGAGTGGAAAGGCGCCTGGTCCTGATTTTCCAGCGAATTCTATAAGGAATTTATAAACATATTGTCAGGCCCAATGCTCAACATGTTGAATGCCTCATACAGCCAATATTTCACTTATTCTTAAAAAAGGGAAGGTCCTGGAGGACCGTGCTTCATATTGGCCCATTTCACTCTAAAATGTCGACTTTAAAATCCTCTCTAAGACTCTTGCGTTAAGGCTGGAGAGTGCGTTACCTTCTATTGTTAGAGAGGACCAGACGGGCTTCAGAAAGGGCTGCAGATCCCCCAATAATGTTAGGAGGCTGCTTGATGTAATCCAAGCATGTCAACAACAGTCAGTACCGGGATTGGTGATTTCTCTAGATGCAGGGAAGGTCTTTCACTGAGTTGAATGGCCATACCTTTTCTATAGTCTGGAGCGGTTTGGCTTGGACGAATTCTTTATAAGATGGGTAAAGGTTCTCGACAGTGACCCTCTTGCTGCAGTCATTACCAATGGGGTGTGATCCAGCAGTTTTAGCATTTTTAGGGGCAGCCAGCAGGCCTGTCCCCTTTCACCACTGCTTTTTATGTTGGTGATTAAACCATTGGCGGAGGCCATTCTTAGGGATCCTAATATATCAGCTGCAGAAATGGGGTCAAAATTACATAAGATTTTGTTGTACATGGACAATGTCCTCATTTGTTTTGGTCAAATCCAGCAGTTTCAGTGCCTCGCCTGATACAGTCCATCAGTGCATTTGGCGCCTTTTCAGGGAACAAGATTAATCTTGCAAAATCAGAGGCTACACCTATGGGTGGTCTTACGAAGGTGCGAGGTCTTGAGGGTGAGTATTGATTCCCATTTAAGTGGTCATGGGGGGTTTTGTATATTTGGGTATATTCATTACTCCAGTTCTGGATCGGCTGTTCAAAGCTAATTTTGTTCAATTATTTGACAAAATCAAACAAGACCGTCAAAGATGGGAGGTGCTTCCGGTCCCGTGGTTGGCTCGGATAGCGCTTATTAAGATGAATATTCTCCCCCGTTTGTTGTACCCTATACGGATGCTCCCCCTGATTTTCAATAAGCAAACTCTCAGGAGACTGAATGGCTGGTTCAGCTCCTTTATTTGGCATCGTAAGTGGCCCCTCATTAAATTAGCTAAACTTCAATTGCCTCACAGACTGGGGGGAGTGGATCTCCCAAACATTAAAAGCTACCAACTAAGTTTGCTTTTATCCTATGTGTGTGATTGGTCCTGTGGGGGATCTCTTTCTATATGGTTAGATATCGAAACCTCCCAGGCCAGGTGCCCCCTTACCAGTTTGCTGTTTTTGGACAAAATGAGAACAGTTAGGGAATATTACCATAACCCAATATTTATCAATACTGTTAAAGCATGGAGGGCAATTCGGCAGAGGGAAGGTAATATTGGCAAAACATCTCCTCTTACACCTGTCGTGGGTATGCCGGGATTTCAACTGGGGATCATAGATTCAGGATTCAACATTGGGCAGCTAGGGGAGTGTCTTGCATGGGCGATTTATTTGTGGCAAACGCAATGATGTCTTTTGATCAGTTAGCACGGAAATACGAGTTATCTAACAGAAGCCTCTTTCATTTTTTTCAAGTTAGGGATTTTATTCAAAAAAAGAAGACACTTTTGACTGATCCGGACCGTTTATCAAAATTTAGACCAGGGGTATCTTCAACATGTACCAAGTGCAAGGTGTGTATGGGCACTCTTACCCATTGTCTCTGGTCCTGTGGTAGGCTTCAAACATACTGGAGTGATGTAGCGGGTGAAATGGAGAGGACTTCGGGTGTAAGGGTGGAGAAGGACCCGATCTCTTCTTCTGGGCCTGCCCAGTGTGTTCCATGCAGATGTGCATAAGAAAAAAACTTTTCAATATCCTCACTTTCTGCACAAGAAAGAATGGTTTGCTAGGTTGGGTATCTGAAAACCCCCCAGTCCTGTTGGCTTGGCGGAAGATTGTTATGGAGCATATCCCTTTGGATTTTCTCATAAGTATGGTACACCACAAAACTGAGAATTTTTATAAGACATGGCAGCCGTTTTTGGAATACCTAGACACAGATTTATCTGCCACACGAATAAGGGCTTTTATACAACCGTAATGATTGTGTTTTATGAGTCCAATATACAGGGAGGAGGAACTGCGAACGTATGAGTGTCATGTTTGGTTGAGTTGAGTTATTACTATCTATTAGTTTGTTGATGATTATTATTTATTTAGTTAAATAGTTAGTTAGGGTTCTTTTTTGATTCTATATTTTTATATATATATTTATACATTTGTAAATGAGGGCAGGTTGGGTTTTTATAACCTTTTTGTGTTCTTTCTTTGTTTTTTTTAACTGTATTGTTTTGTATTTGTTGTGCTATTTTTAAAAATCTATTTTTTCAATAAAAATATATTTAAAAAAACAGCAGATAACTTTCAATGTTGTCACTTGGATAGGAACTTGACGAAATGAATACCTCATTATGGCACTGTAATGGAAAATAAAGAAATTTTACATTTACTGTGAAATTTGAAAGAGAATGCTTTTCTAAATTTAATGCTGTGCTGAGCTTTGTAAACAATACTTTGATGAGGTTTGCAGCCAGCTTGTCTCTGTTTGAATTTTGTAAACATTCAACTTGACCTTGCGACAGTCGAATTCAGCGAAAGTTGAAGAACTGTTATGTCCAAGACCAGGGGATGAGAGAATAACAACTTGAGTTTTCCCAGTCTTTGCCCTTGAAAGTGTGATAAGAAACAGTATAAGATGAGTATCTGAATTAAGCTCGGGTACCCCTTACATTGAGGCATCTGACTGAATGTATTGGATCAAATTCTGCAGAATTTACTTAAAGCTCCTTTCTTTGCTCTTGCTCACAGTTGAGGTGAGTCGATTTAATTTCCAGGACAGGCACTCAGCTGATTTTCACTTTAATGAAATGGATCAATAGCAAGTAACCCCAATCATTCAAATCACACGATCCTCCTCAGTCAGTGAGAGCAGGAGGATTTCCAATTCTCTAAAACGACTTCTGAAATCTGTACCTCTATTGTTGAGTGCTGAAAGGAGGAGCTGATGTACAAGTTACGCAGCTCTGTCTAGTTTTCTGTGAGAATAACTCATTGAGGAAGTTGACACTGAAACACTTTAAAGGCATAAAGTTGCATATTTAGCCATTAGGTATGGCCAAAAACATGCCTGAAAAAAAAATAGGATTCAACATTCAAACAAAAGAGAACATTTATCTGTACAAAAAGTATCAATTACAACCAAACATCATTTCTGGCACTGATTATTTGTGGAAATACAAATCTCATTCCAATAGATTCTAATCATTGCTTGGCATTTAAAGAATTTAATTTTTTTTAAACCTTTTTGAGTTTTCTTTCTTAATCCAATTTTTACTGTCCTTTTATTTTGTTTTCCATATTAAATATAGTAATATGGAATTAATATTTTATATAGAATTAATTATTCCAATTTACACTTAGCACTTCAGACTTCTCAACCCTTATTTAGTTGAGAGGAATTTTTAAGTAAAGGCAAAAGAAGTTTTGTTCAAGACATCAAACTCCACAGACAGAATATTTTAAATTAACAAGCCTCCCTCCCATATGTTGAAATATTACTGGGGAGGATTACAGGATTTCAGAGAGGAACCAGCTTCAGAAGTGGGAGGTTGATGCTTGCAGGAAATTGGTGAGGGTGACATGGTCAATGGGTTTCAGGATTAGGACTTGGTCTCAATTTGGAAAAGTCCACTTAGCTGGAATTGGAATTGGAGATGCCTTGATGAGATGAGGTCATTAGCCATGCACTCATTGCCCACAAGCAATACTGGAAAAGCACTTACATTTTACACACAATCATAGAATCCCTACAGTGCAGAAAGGGACCATTCAGCCCATAGAGTCTGCAACAACCCTCTGAACAGTATCCCATCAAAACCCAGGCTCCCATCCTATTCCCATAACTCTGAATTTACCAAGACTAACCCACCTAACCCACGCATCCCTGGACACCATGGATAATTTGTACGGCCAATCTACCTAACCTGCACAACTTTGGACAATGGGAGAAAACCAGAGCACCCGGCAGAAAGCCAGGCAGACAGGAGGGGAACATGCAACTGCCACACAGACAGTCATCCTTGCCTTCCTTTAGCCTTCAGTCCTCCACAAGCCAGAGAAAGCTAAACATTCAATTCTAAAGCTAGCAGAAAGTTAAATCTGAATCATGCAACCTCACTAAGATATTTATATGAGTGACATTTCTCTTGACAGCAGATAGATTGCCCACCGCCTGGACAGTTTCTACTTAAAATAATGTGCTTGAATAGATTACCTTTTGAGCTGGTGTACCAGACCTATTACCCTCAACCCCATCAGCTGTAACGTCATTTTGGGGAGTTCACCAAGGGGAACACCAATTACCCTGCAGCCATTTAATACTAATTGGCTGAAACATAAGAAGATGGAGGCTGGATTTCTACCCTTCAGAGACAGAGAGCTGACAGCCAATTGGAAGTACTTTGGACGAGCAATGAGTGGTGCTTGATTTGGATTCAGGTATAAGTGTTTGGGAGTCTCACAAATGGCGATGTGGCAGGGTCATGTGAGGGGAGTAAAGGATTTGAAAGTGCAGCATCTAAGAAACCATAGCAAAGGGGGCAAACTGTGGGAGCAACAAGCCTTGTCTCTGATGGGGTGCCATCCACCTCCTTCCCAGTCCACCATCAGCTTGTGTATGGAAATGTAGCAGGCTGGCTGCTTGATGTGGCCCTCTCCTGTCTCTAATTATATGATCAAGATCGATGAGATGAGTTTTCTTTTTTTTTTTCATTTTTTAGTACTTATTTTTCCCCAGCACCCATGTCGTGTGTGTGCAGGTGTCAGACACAGTGAAAAACAACAAGTGTGTAGATCTTTATTTATATTCCACCACCAGGAAGAAAGGAAACACCCGAGTGGCCAGTGACAAGCAGTGCCCTTCTCAGAGGGCAATGCTGCGTGATCAAACAGTGAAGGGGAGGGCAGGGATTAAATCAAAATAGAGTTGGAGGGGGAAATAATACACTCCACTCCTTGTGGTGCCCACCTCTCCCTGAAAATCTCAAGCGTGTTGGTGAACACCTCGTACTCCTTTTCCAGGGACACCTGGGCTCTGACATAACCGCTGAAGAGGGGCAGGCAATCGGCCATAATAACCCCGCTACGGCCCGCTGCCTGGACCTGTTTATGGCCAGTTTGGCCAGGCCCAAGAGCAGACCCATGAGGAGGTCCCCTAATCTACCCTCCGCCCTCTGCACCAGGTGCTCAAAGAACAGGAGTGTGGGACTGAGGTGCAACCAGAAACAGAGGAGAAGGTTTTTGAGGAAATCAAAAAGGGAGCGCAAATGCCTACACTCAATATATACATGGTCCACGGACTCCACAGCACCGCAAAAAAAGCAGTTGTGGGATGAGGTTCTTAAATGGAATGAATTGCCAATTTAAGAACCCATTGGCCTACAGGAATGCCATTGATGACTAGGCTATCTACCAGCACAATCACTAGCTTTCACTGCACATCAATAATGAGGCAAAAAAGTTGCTATTTTCACAAAGGGGTCCTATATACAAGAACAAACAATTTTGATATTTGCATTTAACTGCACATTTGCTCATCTCCAGAAGCTACAGCAGCATTTACACATGAATAATGGTCATCAGCAGAACCTGATATTTTGACAGCACTCTATAGGTATCAAACATGTGGTCAGCTGCAGCTCAGGAGTTTGCAAGGTGCAAAGTTAACTAACTGCAGCACCTGGAGGCTTGCATAGTAAATATCAATGTAGCTGTTTTTTTTTAAAACGTTTGGAACGGAAAGCCAGTTTGTAAACAGCTACCTGTCCTGATGTGGTATGGAGGCAGTGGGTCAGATGGCATCACCAGGAAGTTGTCCTTTGGATTTTCATCCCCAAACCAAAGCACAGTTCAGGACCAAAGAAGACTATTCAGCCCACCATTTCTATGTCTGATCCTAAGCATAAAAATCTTATCAACTCATCATGAGCATTAACATTTCACTTTTACAGCTTGATGTACTTACAATTAGAGAACTATATTTTTTGCAAAGTAGCTCAGCAAACAAACCAACAGATACAATTGTCATTATCCAACTGCGAACAAAATGATATGAGTTTTAAATATCTATAAAACAGAGAAATCCATTAGCAGCAAGAGCAACACCTGACATGAGTTTTTGGTGTATTTAACACCACAAAGCTAGATTTGATATGTACTATTTGAAGAGATTTTCATAATATGAGCACTGAAGGAAGCTCTGAATTTCAATGTATAAAGTTTAGTGGCTGAACATTACAGGTATAAGGAAAACTTGGATCCCACTTTGCAATGCCGTGCAATCACCTCATGTTCACTTCTGAGGCCAGTTCAAGGACCTGTTCCAGCTAAAATCAAAGTCTGATTTAAGCATGACAAGTTAGAGTTCACCTACAAGCATACAAATTTGGAACATGAGTAGGCCAATCAACATCTCCCAGCCTGCACTGCCATTTAACAAATCCATTGTTGGTCTGATTGTGGCCTTAACCCAACTTTCTCCACTGTCAAATCCTTTGACTTCCTTATGAATCAAGCATCTAACTATTCCTGCCTTCAGGATGTTCAATGGTGCTGCTTCCACCATTGTCAGGGGAAGAGAATGCCACAGACCCTGAACTCTCTGAGAGAAAAATACATTTTTTCATCTGCACTTAAATGGGAGACATTTCACTTTTAAACAGCATCCCCTAGATCCTGTCTCTTTCACAAGACAATCCATCTGTTCAGCATCCACCCTGTCAAATCTCTTCAAGGTCATGTATAATTCAATAAGATCATCTCTAAATCTTATAATCTCCAATGCATACAATCTTGGTTGAGAAGATTGCCCCTTTACATAAGAAATCAATTAATTTAACTTAGCGTAAGTGCTTCAAATACATTTATGTTCTTCCCAAAATAAGGAGACTAAAACTGTATATAACACAATGGATGTGGTCTCATGGATGCCCTATATGATGGTGACAAACTTCCATAATTTTAGATTCTCTTACAATAAGCATTCTATTTGCCTTCCTAATCACTTATTGTACCGATACACAACCTTTTCTGACTCTTGTATGAGGTCATTTTGATCTCTCTGTACACAAATGTTATGCAATCTGCCTCCATTTAAAAATTGTGTTGCTTTTATAATCTCCCTGCCGAAGTGGATTGGTTCACATCTCCAAACTTATAGTACATCTGCCAATTTATTGACCAGTTACTTAACCTGCCTGTATGCCTTTGCAAATTCCTTGTGTCTTACTCTCCTGCCTATTCTAATGTCATTTAGAAATCTGGCAACTAGATATTCAGTCCATTCATCAAGTCAGTGATATAGATTGTAAATAGTTAAGTAACCAGCATTGGTGCCAGCGACACTCCAGTATTTGCAGCTTGCCAACTCATAAATAACCCATTTATGTCTACTCTCTACTTTAGATTAGATTAGATTACTTACAGTGTGGAAACAGGCCCTTCGGCCCAACAAGTCCAACTGTGGGAGGAAACCGGAGCACCCGGAGGAAACCCACGCAGACACGGGGAGAATGTGCAAACTCCACACAGTCAGTCGCCGGAGGCGGGAATTGAACCCGGGTCTCTGGCGCTGTGAGGCAGCAGTGCTAACCACTGTGCCACCATGCCGCCCATACTTCTTGTTGGTCAACCTGTCTGTACTAATTGAACACTCTCTACAACACAAGCTCTAACTGTGTAGTAACCTTTTATGTGACATTATAGAACATAGAACATAGAACATAGAAAAATACAGCGCAGTACAGGCCCTTTGGCCCTCGATGTCGCGCCGATCCAAGCCCACCTAGCCTACACTAGCCCACTATCCTCCAAATGCCTATCCAATGCCCATTTAAATGCCCATAAAGAGGGAGAGTCCACCACTGCTACTGGCAGGGCATTCCATGAACTCACGACTCGCTGAGTAAAGAATCTACCCCTAACATCTGTCCTATACCTACCACCCCTTAATTTAAAGCTATGCCCCCTCGTAATAGCTGACTCCATACGTGGAAAAAGGTTCTC
>NC_057715.1:12170564-12194314 GCF_004010195.1 Chiloscyllium plagiosum
TCTGACCCTACTAAAACATTTAAACCCTGGAACCTGCAACAGCCAATCCTGTCCCTGTTCTACCCATGTCTCCGTAATAGAATGTTGAATGCCTTCTGGAAATCCAAGTACACCATTAATTACAGGTTCACCTTAATTCACCGTGCTTGTTGCTTCATCAAAAGAACACTAATAAATTATGTTTTCCCTTTTATAATGACATAATAACTCTGCCTGATTATACTGATTTTTTTTAAGCATCCTACTCTAACCATCATAATAATGCATTCTAGTATTTTCCAGCATGAGAGATGTTAAGCTGACTGGCATATCTCCAACTCTCGAATAAAGGTGTTCTATTCACTACTTTCCAAATTGTTGGGAATTTTCCAAAATCTAGAAAATTTTGGAAAGTTAGAACTAATCCATTTATTTTAAGATCCTCTGATGCAGTTCATCAGGACCTGTGAATGTGACTACTTTTAGTTTTAATAATTTTCCCAGTACCCCTACCCTGAATTATTGCAATTCATATCTGCCCTTTCACCTGTTGATTTAGAAATTAATTCTAGAAAGTTATTTGTGTTTTCCAGTGTGAAGATAAGTGTTAAATATCTGTTCAATATGTTCGCCATTTCCTTAATTTTCATTATTAATCCTGCAGATTTACTTTCTGGAGGGCCGACACTTGCTTTAGTTAGTCTTTTCCTTTGAAGTGCCTGTAGATATTCCAACTGTTTTTATATTTTTATCTAGCATTCTCTCATACTAACTTGTTCTTTCTTTCTTTTAGTCTTTATTTTACATATTCAGCCCTTGTATCCAAAGTGCCACTATTCCTTGAAGAATTGAAGGTAAAATTATCATAATTCTAATGGACTATAGGACCATTCTCTCATTACAGAGAGATGATGGTGGTGATTTAACCTGAGGGTTACCTCACCTCAGGAGAGGGGAGAGATTAACAAGGAAAGTCCTTAGTGGTACACCTCAGCCATTAGATGAACTGAACCCATGCTGTTGCATCCTTCACGAGCTGACCAACCAACTGAGCTAACAATTGAAGGATCATTGGACCCAAAAACATTGACTCTGCTGTCTTTTCACAGTTGTTGCCCAATCTGCTGAGTTTCTCCAGCTATTTCATTTTTTTTTTGTTTCAGATTTCTACCACCCACAGTTCTTTGCTATTTGTAGAACATCTTCTGGTTTGCATCCCATTCACAAGAGTGTGATATTCATCAATATACAACCATTTAAATGAGAAACAGTCTGATGTTTGTGTGCGTCTGAATCAATAACATTGGGTAAAGGTTAATCGCACAATGTGATGATGTACTTGTTTTCACCTCTTATTGAATTTCAAAACTTGAGTTCCAAAATGCCAGGGCAGAAGATGACATCACCAATAACAGGATTTTCTTTTTATTCATAATGCTTGCGGTCTGGTAAATCCAACAATCTTTGAACACTTCTGGTTGGTTTGAGAAAGCATTGGTGGGCTTTCTACTTGAAATTTTACCTGACATTTTGATATTACTGAGTTACTAATAGAGAAGACCAATTCAGATGGCAGGTCAGAATCATCCATGTTCATCTGAGTCTGGAATCGTTTTTATGATACATGTGGTGATTATGGAACCAGTTGGTCTTCATGGTTGCTTTACTTGTTTTCTTACTTCCAGACTTTAAAACTTTTTTTAAATTTATAGTGTAAATTGAAGTTATATTGTGTAGTTTGACAGATTACTTAGGGCTGCACGGTGGCTCAGGGGTTAATACGTCTCCCTTACAGCACCAGGGACCCAGGTTTCCTCTGCGTGCTCTGGTTTCCACCCACAATCCAAAGATGAGTAGGTTTGGTGAATTGGCCATGGGTAAATTGCCCATAGTGTTCAAGGATATGTAGGTTAGGTGCATTAGTCAGGGGAAATGTAGAGTAATAGGGTTGGGGAATGGGACTTGGTGGGCTATTCTTTGGAGGGCCAGTATGGACTTGTTGGGCCTAATGGCCTGTTTCCACAATGTAGTGACTCTGTCAATAGCAAGTTATATTAATGTGAGACCAAATTAGCATTTCTGTTACCATGTAAAATCATGTAATAACAAGGTACTATTCAGTTATCCAGATGTTATCATCCCCTGAAATGAAGCAGATATACTTCCCAGAATCAGAAAGCTGTGTATTTTGTATCTGCAGACTATAAGGCTCCTGAGGATTCTGTAACAACGTGAATCTTGAGCTACTTTTCTGTTGGTGCATCACGTTTGAAATGGGAATATAACTAATAACAATATCATGCTCAGCATAAATTATCTTGTACCAGTTAACTTGGTTCACTTTACTCAGAGTTACATTTTCTACAGTGGAAGGATATTGTTGTTCTCACAGAAGTTGTAATGGACAGTCGATCACCTGCACCTGCAATGAAAACCAAAGACTGTCAATGGCTTGTGGACATAGAATGATCCATCACAGAAGAGGCTCCTCACAGCATCTTTTGTTGGAGTTAGTTTATTAAAATAACTACCCAATTAGCCTTATGAATGTTTCCCTTTCCAGTATTGATCCAAATCCCCTTTAAACATTATTATTGAATTTTCTTCAGCCAACGTTTTCAGACAGTATAATCGAGATGGTAACAATTTGTTCCATCATTAAAGTCTCCATACTGTAATTAACGGTTCATTCGTCCTTTTCAAGTGATTCTTCTGCCAATGGAAACAACCTTTCCTTGTTTTCTCCTTCAAAGACCTCCATAAATTTGATTACATCTCGACTAAGAACAAAGGAACGTAAGAATTTGGAGAAGGAGTACACCATTTTGCGTCATGAGTCTGCTCTGCAATTCAATTAGCATCATAGCTGTTCTGATTGTACCCTTAACTCCATAACCTTTGACTCTCTTGCAGATCAAATATCTGTTTAACTCAAGTTTGAATATAATCATTCATTCAGCCACACATTTCTCTGGGATAGAGAATTTCAAAGATTAACAACACTCTGAGAGAAGAAATTCCTCATCACTGTCTTAAATAAAAGACACTTGAAAATTTTAAAACTGTGCCTCCTAGTTTTAGATGCCCTGAATGAGGATAAACATCCTCTCAGCATCTGTCCTGTCAAGAGTCCTCAGAATGTTATATAATTTATTAAAATCTTCTCTCATGCATCTAAACTTTAAAGTGTATGAATTCGAACGTCTCGATATTTCCTCAACCTTCATCCAAGGAAACAATTTAGGCAATGTTTCTCTGAAATGCCTTCAATACAAGCATATCGCTGTATAAGTAAGGTGAATAAAACTGTCCTCATGGAAAAAGTGGGGTGGTAGCAATATGGATAAGCAATGGGCAGAGTGACAGAAAACAGACAGGTGTTTAATGGAGGCTTTTCAGGCTGATGGAAGCTCTGCAATAGAGTTTTCTATAGCTCAGTACAAGAATCATAGAATCCATACAGAGCAGGGAGAGGCCATTCAGCCCAATGAGTCCACACCGACCCCCTGAAAAACATCCTACCCAGACGCAGCACCCCCCGCCCTGTCCCATAACCCCACATTTACTGTAGCTAATCCTAAACGAAACCTACCTACACATCCTGATACTACGGGGCAATTTAGCATGGCCAATTGACCTAACCTGTAGATGTTTGGACTGTGGAAGGAAACTGGAGCACCCAGAGGAAACCCACGCAGACACAGGAAGACAGTCCTGCTGGAATCAAACCCAGGTCCCTGGTGGTGCAAGGCTGCAGTGTTAACCAGTGATACGCTGGCTCAGTGGTTAACATTCCTGTTCTTGATTTAATATATTTAATGCTCTAGACCTTGATGCGTAGGGCTTAATTTCAAAATTTACAGAGAACGTGAAACTTGAAAGTATTGTGAGCATGTAAGATAGTGTAGAACTTCAAAAGTACGGAAACAGGTGGGCAGACAGGGTGGAGACGTGGCAGAGGAAATTGATACAGACAAGTGCAGAGTGACTTATTTCAGTAAAAAGAATGCACAGAGACCTCATAAAATAATGGGTGTAATTCTTATCTATATCTCTTGCCTTATTAGAATCTACAGATAATTCCCATACTCCAGGACTGAATGAACAATTTTTTAGTAAGCTGCAATTCAGATTAATTTGGTGAAATATTAAAATTTATTTTGTAGAATCCAAGAACCCTGTTTTGCTTTGGACAATATTTGCTGAATGGGGAAGTCACATCTAGAGATGCAAATATTGAACATGCGAGGTTGGATCTTGAGATATTTTGGCAAACTGTATTTCATCCTGGGCTTCTCTGTGAAAGACCTAACTGGTCGTCTCACAATATCATTTCAAATGTGTCTCATTATCTACCTAACCCGGCGCTATGGGTGCCACTCTCATCTGATGCTCTCCTGATGTCCCTCTTGTAGATCTGGAAGTACTTTCCATTACCATGATATCTCAGAATAGACCAGCATCAGTGGTGCTCTTAAAGTATCTATTTGAGACAACTCAGGGCATCCCTGATGGACTCGACCTGTAAGCCTCTCTTGGTTCATCCCAGAGTTCGTACTCTGTGGTAGTCTGGAATATAAAACCCTTACAGTTTAGTTTAAATTATTACCTTTATTTACCAATGGCATCAGTGTTGCACTATAACATGGATACTTACCAGCCTTGAGCGAAGATTTTAAAACCATTAGCAGAGTAGGGGTGCCAGCTCTTACCCCCAAGAGCTCTCTCAGGCTACTGCTATTGTTGCTGCAAATAAGCTGTCTTTATACAGAAATTGGTATTAAAATTAGAAAAACGCCACATGTCCTTAATCAGATAAGCAGCAATAAAATGACAAAAGTTTGCAGATGAAGAGAAACTCATTGACAGATCTGAATATGCGTGACTAATTAAGCTACATGCACACCCAAGTTGGAAACCCTGATCAAGCCAGGCCAAATGGCCAACTGCCTTTAGCTAGGTAAGCTTCCTTTTTAACAGTACGTCATAATGGGAGACTAGTCTAAACCATCTGGAAAAGATCATGTGGTAACCTTGCTCAGCTAACATGCCCAGTATCATTGTCCTACAAAATGGCTTTTTTAAAATTCATCTCAGATTCCCAAAATGCATATTAAATTTATAACATTCCCGGATCTTGAGGTCCAGAGAACAACACGCAAATACTCAATCCATGACAAGCAAGTGTATACTCAAATCAGGCCATAAAGAGTTAACCTTTCCACCAGCTTCCATCCTGTCTCTCTTTTTCTCTCTCTCAGTGTCCCTTGAACCCTTAGGTTAGTGAATGCAATTTACAGAGGGATGTTTTTTCTCTCTCTTTCTCTCTTGTGTATATGAACATCTTCCAACTTCTTTACTATCTCAGTTTCAGCTTTTGTGTTTTCCTAGCCTGTAAGGGTAATGAGACATTCACCTCCAGAACACTCAAGATTAAGGAGCTGAGCTTCATAAATTCAAATCTGCTCAATGTGATATACATGAAAATGTATCAGAATTGTTCTATTATGTGCATATTCCACTCAGCTTATTAAATTATAATTGCTTTTCCTACTGAGTATGAGTTTTGTTAAGTTTTGCAATATAAATCAGAAATTCAGTTATCCAACCTCTAACAATAAAATATGTGCAGCTTCCAGCCCTCGGGGTCAAAAGGAAATACTGCCACCCATTTCACAAGTGAACAAATGTTATCACCTTACTTGCACTGATCCATTAACACTAAGAACAGATGTCCTTAATTCATCAACAAATAGCTCCTACTCCCATCGTCAAGCACTTTCCTGCATATCCTATAGCAGATGTGTAAGGCTACAAGGTTTCTCACTGCCAGCGCCATGTTTAAATATTATTGCACACTGTCTCAGATCCTATGGCAGACAAGGGGAAATTGGCATCTGGCTTCACAGAGAGAGATCTGGAGGTACACCAGATGCTGCCAGCCTGCTCAGAGGTCACCGCTTGGGCATTGTGGTCTCAACCATCCACAGGAATGCCCAACAACATAGAAGTAGGCGAATGCAAGGTTTTTAAGGTTAAATTTCAAGATTCTCTCTCTGTTACTTCACACTCTATCTAAGCTACTGCACAAATATCCTATCAAATCTCATGCCATATCACTCTCACTATTTCATGCAACATCTTCCCTCTCTTGCTATTATCTCCCAATTCTAACCTTATATGTCTCTGAATAACAGTAGGTACTCATTCAGTCATTCACTCACTCACTCACTCATTCGCTCACTCACTCGGGAAGTCTCAATTCTTGCCTCCCAGCTGCACCAGTGCCAACAGCTGTGCTGCTCACTTTCATACATCTCAATCTCTTCTTTTCTCTCATTTCAGGAGAAAATGGCATATAAAAGGGTGAAAGGGTGGGTGGTGAGATGCCTGACCTTTGGCTCCTCACTCAATATGAGGAAAGGATCTTGGCCCTCGCCAGAGACAATTGGGATGGGTCTATGGTGGTACAGAAATACCCATGCACCAACAACCAAGTTAGAGGCATTGTCCATTGTTTTGCCCTGCTCATTTAATTTCAATATGCCACAACTTTAAGCCCTTGTTCATAACATCCTCTCATTTGTGTCTAGCAGATGAAAGCAGCATATGTCTTATCTCTGTGATCAAGAGAATGGTCCACCAAGACATCCTCCCCCCCACATCTGAGGAAGACAACATGGATGCATAGAAAAACAAGGCTGTCTCCTGTAGCCTCCACCAGCACAAATACTGGCCTCTCACTGGATATTTCAGGCAGAATAAAATTAGGAGCATCTAATGGGAAGCACATCTGCATCTGGACAAGGAAGGAAAGTCCCAGGTCATACTGGCACTCGGAGGCCTGATAAAAACCAGGTACCTGCTAAGTTCCAGGCAGGAGAGGACCTCATAGTGTCAGCGATCAGGATTTAATTGACACTGGGCAAACTGACACAAAGTTTGCCGGACTCCACTATCACTGCCTTTGGGATGGAAGTGTCTTTCAGCTGGCACAGAATCTGCTGGATCCGCACATAGGGCTACAATCCATCACTCTAAGCATCAGTCCTCAGCACCAAGGCCAAGGAGGCCGGGGAGGAGAAAGCTTCACCTCGATCTCGGTGCCCAAAGCAGAGGGCAGTGTCAATAGGACCCCGCTGGAGGAGGGACCACTTACAAGTCTCCCCAAAAGTATCTTCTCAGGACATTGCAGAGGTGGCAGGGCCCACTCCTCCAGCCTGCCTGCCATTCTAAGCTGTGTGAGGTCAAGCTGAGGGAATTGGACTAGCCTGTCCAAGTCCTTCCACCTCCTCAACACTACCTGTCCCTCCACCCATCCTTGTGTCATCTGCAAACACGGCAACAATGTGGTGGTGAGCTTCCTTCCGGAACTGCTGCAGGTTGTCCCACAATGCCATTAGGGAGGAAATTCCAGGAGTTTGACCCAGTGACAGTGAAGGAACAGCAATATATTTCCAAGTCCGGATGGTGAGTTGCTTGGAGGGAAACTAAAAGGTGGCAGTGCTCCCATATATCTACTGCCCTGTCCATCTCGATGAAAATGGTCATGAGTTTAGAAGGTACTGTCTGAGGATCTTTGGTGAATTTCTGCAGTGCATCCCATAGATAGTACACACTGTTGCTACTGAGCATCAGAGGTACAGAGAATGGATGCTTGTGGATGTGGTGCCAATCAAGCGGACTGCTGTGACCTGAATTGAGTCAAGCTTCTTGAATGTTGTTGGGGCCGCACTCATCCAGGCAAGTGGGGAGTATTCCATCACACTCCTGACTTATGCCTTGTGGTTGGTGGACAGGCTTAGGGGAGTCAGGAGGTGTATTACCCACCAGAGTATTCCCAGTCTCTGACCTCCTCTTGTGCCCGCAGTGTTTATGTAATGAGTTCAGTTGAGCTTCTGGTCAAGGATAACCCCCAGGATGTTGATCCTGGAGGATTCACTGTTGGTAACACCATTGAATGTCAAGGTTAGATTGTCTCTTATTAGTGATGGTCATAGCTCGGCATCTGTGTGGCATGACTGTTACTTGCCACTTGTCAGCCCAAGTCTGTATATTGGCCAGATCTTATTGAATTTGAGCATGGACTGCTTTAGTATCTGAGGAGTCACAAATGTGCAATTGTGCAATCATTGTCGAACATTGCCACTTCTAAGCTTACGATTGAGAGAAGGTCATTGATGAAGCAGCTGAAGATGGTTGGGCCTAGGATATTACCTTGAGGAGCTCCTGCAGAGATGTCCTGGATCTGAGATGACTGACCTCCAACCGTCCTTTCATGTGTCCCGTATGACTCTAACCACCAGAGAATTTGCCCCCCATACCCATTGATTCTAATTTTGCTAGAGGTCCTTGATGCCACACGGTTGAATGCAGCCTTGAGATCAAGGGCTGTCACTCTCACCTCACCTCAAGACTTCAGCTCCTTTGTCCATGCTTGAACCAAGGCTGTAATGAGGTCAGGAGCTGAGTGGCCCTGGTGGAATCCAAACTGGGTGTCGCTGAGCGGGTTATTGCTGAGCAGGTGCTGCTTGAAAGTACTGTTGATGACCCCTTACATCACTTTACTGATGATCAAGAGTAGACTGATGGGGTGGTAAGTGGCCAGCCTTTTATGTGTAGGACATACTTGGGCAATTTTCCACAATGTAAATAGTTATGGACGTAATATGAATAGTTGTGATCCCAACACTGACTTCTGGGAAACTATACTAAGCACCAGCTGTCATTTTGAAAAAGACCACTTTATGCCCACTCTCTGCCTCCTGCCAGTCAGATAATCCTCTATCCATGTCAGTACCTTGCCCTAATGCCATTGGCTTTTACCTTCTTTTGCAACCCCCTGTGCAGCACCTTGTCAAAGGCCTTGTGGGAATCCAAATAGATCACATCCACTGGCTCACCTTTGTCTATCTTGCTGATTATGTCCTCAAAGGATTCTAACAGATTTGTCAGGCATGAGCTTCCCTTGACAAAGCTGTACTGACCCAGCCCTATTTTACTATGTACTCCGCAATCTCATCATTGGTAATGGACTCTAAAATCTTCCAATGACTGAGGTCAGGCTAACTGGCCTATAATTTCTTGTCTTCTGCCTCCCTCCTTCCTTAAATAGGAATGTCATATTAGCCATTTTCCAATCCTCTAGGATGCTCCCTGACTCAAGATTTGGAGATGCTGGTGTTGGACTGGGGTGTACAAAGTTAAAAATCACACAACACCAGGTTATAGTCCAACAGGTTTAATTGGGAGCACATTAGCTTTCGGAGTGACGCTCCTTCATCGGGTGGTTGTGACTACCACCTGATGAAGGAGCGCCGCTCCGTAAAACTAGTGTGCTTCCAATTAAACCTGTTGGACTATAACCTGGTGTTGTGTGATTTATCCCTGACTCAAGATCACCATCAATACCTCCACAATCTTCTCAGTTATCTCCTTCAGAATTCTGGGATGTAGTCCCTCTGGTCTGGGTAATATATCCACAGCTTCCCCAGCATCTTTTCCTTAGTGAAAGCCACTAAACCCACCTCTTCCCTCTGACTCTTTTGAAATTCTGGGACACTATTGGTATCTTCCACTGTGAAGATTGATGCAAAGTACTTATTCAGTTCCTTTGCCCTTTCTTTATTTCCCATTACTACTTCTCTAGCCTCATTTACCAGTGATTCAATGTCCACTGTTGTTTCTGTCTTTCTGTATCAATCGTCTTTTATATTATTTGCTAGTTTATCCTTATATTTCAACTTTTCTCCCCTTACTGCTTTTTGGTTTGTCCTCTGGGACTAGGTTGGGTTGGGATATCTGGTCGGCGTGGACGGGTTGGACTGAAGGGTCTGTTTCCATGCTGTACATCTCTATGACTCTGCTGGCTATTAAAGGTCTTCTCAATCCTTTGGCTTCCCACTAACTTTCATCACATTGTCTGCTTTATAGTTTGCTTTTATGCTGTCCCTGACTCCCCTTGTCAGCCATGCTTGCCCTTTCCTTCTTCTTCCTCGGTTTCTTCTTCCTGGGAATGAATTTCTGCTGTGCCTCTCAAATTATTCCCAAACACTCCTGCCATTGCTGCTCCACTATCTTCTCTGCTAGGCTCCCCTTCAATCATGTCAGGTCAACTCCTCCTTCGTGTCTTTGTAATTAGCTTTACTCAATTGTAATGCAGTTACATCTGATTCCAGCTTTTCTCTTTCAAACTGCAGAGTCAATTCTATCATATTATGGTCACTGTCCCAAAGAGGTGTCTTTGACTTGAGCCCCCTAATGGGCACCTCATGGCATACTATTAAAATGAGAATTACCTGTTCCCTAATGGGCCCTTCTAATTGTTTGCTGTACCTGCCTGTCTATTTTCATTGACTGGGGTTCAAAGACACACAGAACTCTTTACATGCAATCCCCAATATACTACCATTTAAATAAAACTCTGCCTTTCTGTTTTCTGACACTGATGTGTATAACTTCATATTTAGCCATGTGTACTGTATCAGTAATGTGTTTGCCCACTTACTCAACTTGTAAGCTGACCTGTTGGGTGGCACGGTGGTTCAATGGTTAGTACTGCTGCCTCACAATGCCAGGGACCCAGGTTTGGATCCAATCTTGGACAACTGCCTGTGTGGTGTTTGCACATTCTCCGCGTGTGTGGGTGGAGTTCCTCCGGGTGCTGCAGTTTCCTCCCACAGTCCAAAGATGTGCAAGTTAGGTAGACTGGCTATGTTAAATTGCCTATAGTGTCCAGGGATGTGTAGGTTAGGTGGATTAGCCATGGAAACTGCTGGGTTACAGGGATGGGGTGGGTCCAGGTGGGATGTTCTTCAGAGGGTCAATGTGCTGAATGGCCTGTTTCCACACTGTAAGGCTTTTTTGATTCTATGAAATAAAGACAAATATTCCATTTGCCTTCTTAATGTTCTACTTTACCTAATGTATAGTGATTCATCTACAAGAATAATCAGATCCTTCTACACTGCAGCATTCTACAGTTGTTCACTATTTACATGCCATTCTGCTTTCCTGTTCTTCCTACAAAGTGGAGAGCCTCAGATTTTCCCAAAGAATCCTTCATCTGCCATTTTTTTGCCCATTCACTACTTTTATCCCTTTGCCGATTCTTTTATCTCACAGCTTACTTTCCTACCTATTTTTATATCATCAACAAATCTGGCTACAGTATTGTTCCCTTCGTCCAAATCATTAATATAGATTGTAAATACATGAAGCCTTAACATCGATCGCTGTGGCACTCCAGTGAGTACAATTTGATAATTTGAAAATGATCCATTTATTCTGATCTTTGTCTCACATTAGACAATTCTTCACAATACAGAATCATCTCAACACCACTGACAAAAAGCCTTGTGTTGCTATCTTTTATGTGGAACTTTTCTGAATGTCTTTTGGAAACTTAAATGTACTACATCTACTGGTTCTCCATTATCCACCGAATTAATGTTTCAGAGTGACCTTCCAAGTTTTGTTTTAAGTATATCTTCACATACACACTTTTTAATCTCTCTGGGAGGCATTGAGGAAGTGAGGGTAAGAACTTGTCCTAATCATCATTGTACCACATCATGAATAGTCTGTCACGGCCTACATATCTGGTATGGCACTTGAAATCAGAGTTTCCTGATCCAGACATAAAGATGCCAGCACTGTGCCACGACACCTCCCAAATTCCAATGACGTATCATTGACCTGAGATGTTCTGTCTATTCCTTTCTCGCCAGCTGCTTCATGATCCTCTAAGGCTTGCCAGCACTTTTTATTCTTATTTCAGATTTCCAGCAACTGCAGCATTTTATGTTTGTGTACAGAATAAGGCTATGTATTTAATTGTGATTCTGTCAGGTCTGTAAAAGAGTTATCCGATTAATGCTACCCTCCTCTCCTTTCCCTACAATATTTTACTTTTCAGATTTACACATGATAGCATGGTACCTCAGTGATTAGCACTGCTACCTCACAGCACCAGTGTCCTTGGTTTGATTCATGTCCCTGACTGCCTGTGTGGAGTTTTCACATTCTCCGTGTCTGTGTGAGTTTCCTCCCACAGCCCAATGATGTGCAGGTCAGGTGAATTGATCATGCTAAACTGCCTATTGTGTTAACTGCATTAGTCAGGGGTAAATTTAGATGGGGGAATGGGTCTGGGTGTGTTACTCTTTGGAGGGTCAGTGTGGACTTGTTGGGCCAAATGATCTGTTTCCATACTATAGGGAACCTAATCATGTTTTGACATTTTGTATTGAATCTACTGTTACCCACCCTTTTAAAAAATGTATTCGAAATCATAACAACCTGCTACCTTAAAAACATGGACCTCTTAAACTCTTTGGTTCTTTTACCAATTATCAGATGTCTGTGTTTTTGGATTATCAACCCTCTTAGCAGTTTAACCTTATTTACCTGGCTATTAATGTTAACTGTTGGCCCACACCCCTGGAATATCTCTTCTCTACACTCTTCAAGGCCTTGGTGTTTTTTTCTTTAATGTCCATCTCTGGGATGAGGAATTGTAGCCATGCCTGATTCCTGCCATTTAGTCTTTGACTGTCACCAAATTTGTCTTTGTAAGTGAGAGGGAAGTGTGTCAGTGAGTGTGGGGTAAGAGGTTTGAATTGCAATCAGATAACTGCCAACGTGTCCAAGCTATGAGATGCGACTGTGTGGTTTGGAGAAGGTCTCAGTGTGGGTGGGTGAGGTGAGATGATGAATGTGAGGCATTTTTTTAGATTACATTAGATTTTTTTTTAGATTTTTTAGATTACATTACAGCGTGGAAACAGGCCCTTCGGCCCAACAAGTCCACACCGACCCGCCGAAGCGCAACCCACCCATACCCTTACATTTGCCCCTTGCCTAACACTACGGGCAATTTAGTATGGCCAATTCACCTGACCTGCACATCTTTGGACAGTGGGAGGAAACCGGAGCACCCGGAGGAAACCCACGCAGACACGGGGAGAACGTGCAAACTCCACACAGTCAGTCGCCTGAGGCGGGAACTGAACCCGGGTCTCAGGCGCTGTGAGGCAGCAGTGCTAACCACTGTGCCACCGTGCCACCATGCATTATGATTGATGAAGATTGCTGTTAAGGCAGTGAGTTAAGTGTGGTGAATAGAGGTGTGAAATTTGCGGTTTGTTTCTAATAAAATGGCATCCAAAAATGTATAAGCATGAATATTTGTATGAGGTCATTCTATTTCTTTAGTCTCTGCATCCAGGCCTGGACAACTGCCATTATTATCGCTTACAGTGTCTTCTTGATATCCATCTGGTGAGCCTCCTGGACTCCCTAGAGCAGGGGACCACCCTCCTCCTGTGCACCTACTGCATCAGCACCTCAAGTATTGCGCATGCTTTCTGGCCTGTTGTACATTTTCAAAGTATTTCCTGTTCAGCAACTCCCCCTGCACCACTTGCAGCATCACAGCAGCCAGAATGCCCCTCAGCTTTAAGAGATATAGTTTGGGGTTGAGTGGTGTAGATCAGCTTTATGTGTTGCAAGGCCCATTCTAATACGGACCTTCTGCTTAAGTATGTAGTCATCTGCAATGCATTCAACAGTTGGGCAGCACTCACTTTTGTTCAAATTAGTAGCCAATATTTATACTCCTGCTGCCTGCCTTACTTTAACTCATATGTTCATATGAGTTCATGAGGAGATGTTCATATTTGTTTTTGTAGGCCATCCCATTTTAATCCAAAATCTTCCATCTGATAAGCAAGTCTTTGTGATTTTTTTTCAGCACCTTGCTCTTTATGCTAATATACTCTTATGATTTTAAAGATCTACATGGGCTGGATGTCACTTTTGAGATAGGAGGCATTTCTGTGGCCATAGACATATCTTCAGGATGGTGCCAGGATCAAAGATGTCATAAAGAGGCATGGCATTCTTGTGGGGCAGGTTAATCAGCCAGAGGTTGTGGTTCGCACTGGCAACAACAATTCAGATAGGAAGGAGATTGTGATCCTGGAGTCAGAATTTAAGGAGCCAGGAAATTAACAAGGAAGGCCTCATAAACAGTAATCTCTAGCTTATTTAAGTGCAACATGCAAGTGTGGCAAGTAAACTGCAAATGTCTGGTTGGTAAGTTGGTGGGGGGTTTACATTCCACAGGGATTGCCTCTGGGGGAGACAGCACCATCTAAAGCCAGATTGCTTGCACCTAAACAGAGCTGCGACTGAGTACCTTGCAGGGCATTTTGTTTATGCTTTTGGTTTGAGTTTAAATCAAATCAGCATGGGTGGGGGAAGCAGACGATAATGTTAGACAGAAATATGAAGGGGTACAGAATACAAGGAAATGCAGATAGTACGAGAGTAGAGCAAAAGGTTTATGGGTAGAGAAGGCATGAGGGAGAAATTAAAACAGTCTAAATCAAGTTTAAAGTGCATGTATGTGAATGCACAGAGTATAGAAAATAGTGAGCTACAGGTGCAAATTGCCATGTGGAAAATAATGTTTTAACTGTAGCAAAGACCTAACTCAAGGAAGAACAAGACTGGATATTAAATATTCACAGATACAAGGTATTCAGGAAAGATAGGAAAGGAGCCATGGTGATGGTGTTGGTTGAGGAGGATATTGGAATGCAGGAGAAAGAGAATATCAGAGGGCTCAAGTACAGAATCAATTTGGCTACAGCTAAGAAACAAACATGGTGCAAATACATTGCTTAGTGTAATCTATAGGCCACCAACTAATGGGAAGGCGAAATCTGTGAGGAGATTACAGAGAGGCACAAACATTATTGAGTAGTTATAAGGTGGGGGGGGAGGGCTTATTTACCTGAATGTACATTGGGATAGTCATAGTATAAAGGGCAGGCTGCGCCCAGCATTCCTAGATTGCATCCAGAAGAATTTTCTACAGCTGCGTGTTTCAAGTTAGAAAGGAGGCACAGCTAGACTGGTTCTTAGGAATTAAATGGGTCAAATGACAAGGGGGAGCATTTGGAGAGCAATGGTGTCATAAGATTTAGATAGACAGTGGAAAAGAAAACTAACCAATCCAGAGTAAGAACAATTGAATGAGGAAGAGCTCCTTTCAATGGGGCAAGAATGGAATTGTGTTGGAGAGACTGGAGGCAAAGGCTGACAGGATAGACTGTAGCTCAATTATGGATTACCTTTAAAAATGACTCGGTTAGAATACAGTCAAAAGGGAAACGCAGGGCAAACAAATCCAGAGTGTGTTAAATGGAAAAGAAAACAACAATTAAAATAAAGATGAAAAAGTGTTTTTTGATAGCTGTCAAGTAGATGTAAAAGCAAATAAGAGAAGATAAGAAGCATTAATGATAAAAAGAGATTGACAGCAAACATAAAAACCTGGTTATTCTTTAGACTGGATTCTATCGGCATGTAAATAGTAAAACAATGGTATAAGGACCACAAAAGGCATGTACACATTAAGCTGAAGAAGACTTTACTAAGATATTAAAAGAATAGTTTGTATCTGACCGAGAAATCATATGCTGCCAAAGCCAGAGGGTCAGAGGAGGAAATTCAGTCCCAGAAGAGTTCAAAATTGTTAAGATGAAGTCATTGGTCAGGCTACTTATAATTAAGTTGACAAGGTGGCATGACCTAATAAGGTGCGTCCAAGAGCACTGAAGGAACTGAGAGTGGAAATTGTGGAAGCACTGGCTTTAATTCTAGTTTTCTTTAGACTCAAGGATGATGCCAAAGGAATGATGAATTGAAACTATTGCCCCCATGTTCAAAAAAGGGTGAAGAATATGTTTAGCATTTACAAACCAATCAGTTTAACTGACAGTGGAAGGGAAACTGTAAGAACTAAAACTTGCTATTGAATTAATTGTCATGTGGAAATGTTGGTTAATTAAAGAGAGCTGTCATGGATTTCTTTAGAAAAATCATGTTTAGTAAACTTCCTGGAGTTTTCTGAAGTAGTAACAGACAGGGTTGATGAGAGTAATGCTGTTTATGTGGTGTACATGGACTTCAGAAGGTGATTGATGCCGTGTTGTAAAACAAAGTTGTCAGTAAACTCATGGAATAAAATGGATGGTTGCAACATGGAATCAAAGTTGGCTGTGTGACAGGAATCAGTTTCAGTAACAGATATCTTTTGGACTGGAGGAAGATTTGTGGAGGAGTTCCCCAGGGGTTGGTATTGGTCTCTTGCTTTTCCTGATATATATTAATGATCTAGACCTTGCTCCACATAGGATAATTTCACAGTTTGTAGACGATAGGAAACTTGCCAGTACTGTAAACTGTGAGGAAGATAGTGTAGAATTTTAAAAAGAATTACTGGGCAAGTCAGTCAATGAGCTGTTAGATGTCAGATGAAATTCAATGCGGATAAGTGAGAGCTGATGCATTTTGGTAAAAAGAACATGAAGGGACATTTTTCTAAGAAAAATACAACACCAGAGTCTCTGAAGGATCAGAGATGCCTAAGTATATAAACACATTACAGGACCGGCAGAGAGAGCAGTTAAAGCATACAGAATCCTTGGGTTTATTAGTAGGGGCATAGAATACAGGAGTAAGGAGGTTACACGGAATGTGTGCAAGGCACCAGTTAGATGTCAGCTGGAGCTTTGTACACAGTTCTGGGCACTACACCAAAGGAAGGACCTCAATGTATTTGACAGTATGCAAAAGAAATTTAGGAGAATGGTTTCAGGGATGAGGAGCTTTACTTATGCAAATAGATTGGAGAATTTTAGTCTTTTACCTCAGAGAGGAGCTGACAAAGAGGAAATTTGATGGAAGGTTTCAAAATCATTAAAGGTCAAAACAAATTATATAGGGAAAAGCTATTCCCATTCATTAAACAATTCAGAATGAGAGGCACAGATTTAAAGTAAATTTGCAAGTGAAGCAAATGCAATGTGAAAAATATCTTTTTCAGAAAGAGAGTAATTTGAGCCTGGAATGCATGCCTAGAAGCATGATGGGGACAAATTGAATTAAGGTATTCAAGAGGAATTTAGATGATTTTTTGAATAGGAACAATATGCAGGGTTAAGGGGGAAAAGGAAACAGTAGTCACAATGCTCACTGGGTGATACAATGGGCCACATAACTTCCTTCTGCACCATAACAATTTGGTGTTTCTGTGATCATGTTCCCTAAACTAAACAGAAACCAGACTGAAGGCAGTTCAGTCACCCGCCTTGTATGGGTTGTGCCTCAAGCTATTAGTACACCCAATGAAAAACATATTTCATCATTGAAGCAACTGAAATGTAAGACAAGTCTTACCTATTTGGGAGGCTGAGGGGGTGATAGAGAGGAATTACAGAGAGGTAGTCACATCTAAGTCACAGGATAAAGGTAGCTAGGTGACCATCAGAGGGAAAGGGAACAGGCAGTCAGTGCAGATATCTCCTGTGGCCATTCCCCTCAATAATAAGTACACTGCTTTGGATACTGCTGTGGGGGAACGACCTACCAGGGGAAAGCCACAGCAGCCGGGTCTCTGGCACTGAGCTGGCTCTGTGGTTCAGAAGGGAAGGGGTGGGAGAATATGAGAGTGATAGTGATAGGAGATTCAATGGTTAAAGGAACTGACAGGAGATTCTGTGGTCGCAAATGAGACTCTCAGATGGTATGTTGCCTCCCGGGTGCCAGGGTCAGGGGTGAGTCAGATTGAGTCTACAGAATTCTTACGGAGGAGGGTGAGCAGCCAGAAGTCGTTGCACAAATCAAAATCGATGACATAGCTAGGAAAAGGGATGAAGACTTGAGAGGTGAATACAGGGAGTTAGGTTGGAAGCTAAAAGGCAGGATGAGCAGTGTAGTAATCTCAGGGTTGCAACCAGGGCCATGGGCTAGTGAGGCCAGGAACAGAGAGCGAGTGCAGCTGAACACATGGCTGCAGAGCTGGTTTAGGAAGGAGGGCTATGTGGATATGTGGATCATTGGGATACCTCCTAGGGAAGATGGGACCTTTACAAGGAGGATAGGTTGTACTTGAACTGGAGGGGCACTAATATCCTGGGCAGGAGGTTTGTTAGAGCTCTTCAGGGGGGTTTAAATTAGTTTGGCGAGGGATGGGAACCAGAGCTATGGATCAGAGGATAGCTGGTGAACAGGCAGGTACATTGTGCAGAGAGTCTGTGAGGAAGGATAGACAGTTGATAAGACAAAGTTGCAGTCAGTGTGATGGTTTAAAGTGTGTCTATTTTAATACAAGAAGTGTCAGGAATAAGGATAATGAACTTAGAGCATGGATCAGAACTTGGAGCTACGATGTGTGGTCATTACGGAAACTTGGATACCACAGGGACAGGAATGGTTGTTGGATGCTCCGGGTTTAGATGTTTCAAAAAGAATAGGAAAGAGGGAAAAGAGTTGGGGGGTGGCATTGCTAATCAGGGTTAATATCACAGCAGGAGAAAGGGAGGTCGTCGAGGAGGGTTTGTCCAATGAGCCAGTATGGGTGGAAGTCAGAAACAGGCAAGGAGCAGTCACTTTTTCAGGAGTTTTCTTCAGACACCCCAGTAGAAACAGAGAAATTAAGGAATAGATTGGGAGGGAGATTTTGGAAAGGTGCAGAAGTAACAGGGTTGTTGTCATGGATGAATTTAACTTCCCAAATATTGATTAAAACCTCCTTCATGAAAATCATTTGGATGGAGTATGTTTTGTCAGGTGTGTCCAGGAAGGATTCCTGACTCAATATGGAGAGGGGTAAGAGTAGACAGTATGGGAAAGTATTTAATTGGGAGAGGGGAATTACAATGCTGTTAGGCAGGAACTGTGGGCCATAAATTGGGAGCAAATATTCTCAAGGAAATGCACGACTGAAACGTGGCGATTGTTTAGGGAGTACTTGCTGCGAGTGCTGGATAGGTTTGTCCTACTGAGGCAAGGAAGGGATGGTAGGGTGAAGGAACCTTGGATGACAAGAGATGTGGAACATCGGAAGAAGGAAGCTTACTTAAAGTTGAGGAAGCAAGGATCATACAAGGCTGTTACAAGGTACCCAGGAAGGAACTGAAGAATGGATTTAGGAGAGCTAGAAGGAGGCATGAAAAAGCCTTGATGGGTAGGATTAAGGAAAACCCCAAGGTATTCAACACTTCTGTGAAGAACAAAAGGATGGCCAGAGTGAGGGTAGGGCCAATCAGAGATAGTGGCAGGAATTTGTGCCTGGAGTAGGAGGAGGTAGGGGAGGTTCTTAATGAATACTTTGCTTCAGCATTCACTTGTGAGAGGGACCTTGTCATTTGTGAGGACAGCGTGAAACAGGCTGATATGCTTGAATAGGTTGATGTACAAATGAGGATCTGCTGGGAATTTTGAAATACATGAGGATAGATAAGTCCCCTGGGCCAGACGGGATAATCCCAAGATTGCTATGGCAAGTAAGGTAAGAGATTGCTGCACCTTTGGTGATGATTTTTGCATCCTCACTGTCCACTGGAGTAGTACCTAATGATTGGAGGGTGGCAAATGTTATTCCTTTGTTCAAGAAAGGGAATAGAGATAACCCTGGGAATTCTAGACCAGTCAGCCTTACATCAGTGGTGGACAAATTATTGGAGAGGATTCTGAGAAACAGGAATTATGATTATTTGGAAAAGCATAGCTTGATTAGAGATGGTCAGCATGGCTTTGTGAGGGGCAGATCACGCCTCACATGCCTTATTAAATTCTTTGAGGATGTGACAAAACACATTGATGAATGTAGAGCAGTGGGTGTGGTGCACATGGATTTTAACAAGACGTTTGACAAGGTTACTCACAGTAGGCCTATTCAGAAAGTAAGGAGGCCTGGGACAGAGGGAAATCTGGCTGTCTGGATACAGAATTGACTGGCCAATAAAAGACAGAGGGTGATGGTAGATGGAATGTATTTAGCCTAGAGCTCGGTGACCATTGGTGTTTTGCAGGGATCTGTTTTGGGACCTCTGCTCTTTGTGATTTTTATAAATAACTTGGATGAGGAAGTGGAAAAGTGGTTTAGAAAGTTTGTTGATGACACGAAGGTTCATGGAGTTGTGGATAATCTGGACGGCTGTTGTAGGTTGCATTGGGACATTGGGCTGAGAAGTGGCAGATGAAGTTCAACCTGGAAAAGTGTGAAGTGATTCATTTTGGAAGGTCAAATTTGATTGTAGATTACAGGGTTACAGGTGGGATTTGTGGCATTGTGGAGAAACAGAGGGATCTCAGGGTCCACCTTTATAGATCCCTTAAAGTTGTCACCCAAGTTGATAGGGTTGTTAAGAAGGCATATGGTGTGCTGGCTTTCATTAGCGGGGGATTGAGTTTAAGAGTTGTGAGTTTATACTGCAGCTCTATAAAGACCTAGTTAGACCACACTTTGAATACAGGGTGACCCCGTATCCACGGAATCGTTTTCCGCGGTTTCACTTACACGTGGTTTACCACAGCTCAAATATATAAAAGGGAATGTTTTGGAACTCGGGACCAGGAGGCTGCTGGGAAGGTACGTTTCCCATTTAAATGAATGGGTTCGCTCCGGTCCATGGTTTTGGGCTTCCGCGGTAGGTCCTGGAATGTTTCCCCTGTTTTGATTTCAGCCCTGGTCACCTCATTATAGGAAGGATGTGGAAGCCTTAGAGAGGGTGTAGAGGAGATTTACTAGGATGCTGCCTGGACTCAAGGGCATGTCTTATGAAGAAAGGTTGAGGGAGTTGGGGCTTTTCTCATTGGAGCAAAGAAGGATTAGAGGTGACTTGATCGAGGTGTACAAGATGATGAGAGGCATAGATAGGGTGGATAGTCAGAGACTTTTTCCCAGGGCAGAAATGGCTGTCACAAGGAGGCAAAACTACATAGCCATGGAGTCATAGAGACAGAAACAGATCCTTAGGTCCAACCAGTCCATGCTAACATAATCCCAGACTAAGCCAGTTCCACCTGCCTGCTCCTGGCCCATATTCCTCCAAACCTTTTCTATTCATGTACTTATCCAAACATCTTTTAAACTTAACTGTACCCACATCCACTTCCTCAGGAAGTCCATTCCACACATAAATCACCCTCTGTGTAAAATAGAGTCATGCCCCTTATCACTTTATAAACCTCTATAAGATCTCCTCCCAATCTCCCATGCTCCAGTGAAAAAAATTCCAGCCTATCCAGCCTTTCTTTATAACTCCATACCTTCCATACCCGACTATATCCTGGTAAATCTCTTCTAAATCCTCTTCAGCTTAATAATATCCTTCCTATAACTGGGCAATCCAGAACTAGACATAGTATTCCAGAAGAGGCTATAATCTAAGGTAAATTGACACTTTGATCTGAGTAGAGTATCTTGTTTTAAATCAGCACCAATGGAAGAAATGAGGATAGTAGACAGTAATCAATAACATCACAACATGGTTGACTGTCAATACATTCTGTAATTAATGCCTTTAATCTCCTCCACAGTGGACATCAGTTAGTTCATACCCTGGTACACAGGTTATAGAAAATGTGCAGGTTTTAATGTAAATAAATCTGTTGAATAGTAGTGGAATAAATAAGCGTTTGAAATGAGATAAAATTTTAAAAATATGATCCCTGAACATCAACCTAAGCTTCAATATAATGTTACCTGAGATAATGAATGAGAGTATCTCCATCAGTCCCAACAGCAGAACGTTCTTCTGATACACTGCATAGTTCTCGTCAGATGTTAATCTGCAAGATCAATGCAAATCTATTTTTAATCACTTTGATTCTGGTTCATTTGAAGTATTTAACTACTGACACCTCTGCATTCAAACTGGCAAATGACTGTTTAACTACAACCTCAAAGAGAAAGGAGTGGTTAGAAAAATTTGTTTTCACACAAATGAATAGCGGTATCTGAAAAACACTACAATCTCAATATTTATGGAGGAATAATTCAGAAAAGAAATACTAGCAATGTTGTTGTTTTGCCATAGTCTAACCAGATCATAGAGGTTGCTCTCTTATAAGAGAGAAGCAACTGTGGTGATTTAACTTGAGGGCCACCAGACCTCAACCTTTTTGGGAAGAGGTTGAGAAGGAGAGTCCTTCATGATCATCTCAAACCAGTGATTGAATTGAACCCACACTGTTGGTATCATACTGATCTGTAAACCAACAAACCAACTAACAGAGCTAAACCAACTCTTAAATAACAAGGAACTGGATTAGAATCATGAATTTATTTGAGAGCTAGAGTTATAATAAGTGCTAAATGGCCTCTGCAATTTTACTGTGTACTCTTTTGCAAATTAATATTCCTGTTACAGAGATATATATGTGAAATTTGAGTGCATGTATTTCTGTCTGGTATTCTTGTTATGTGAAATCCTGTGCAGGGACAAATTAATGAAAGACAATCTCAGAAAATGGAATCTTTGTGAATTAGTTTTAAGAAAATTGATAATTTAAGATCTTTTTTTATATAGAATTTAAGCTGAAAACATTGAATGTCTTCTAATATTATGAACATTGCTATTAGAACCTCATAACTAGAGAATATAAATAACAGCTAAAAATATTGAGGTCATAATTTGGAAATACAATTAGATTCTATTCCCCAGTAATATATATATTTTATATATATATATATATAATAAAAGTAACCATTATTAATTATAACAACTTTTCTTGTATACCTAAAACAGTCTTTGTATTTTAAAATAATGATTTTAAATATTTATTCCTTATTTTAGTTTCAATTACCACAGAATTTTAAACATAAAGAGTAATCAATTCATTTTGGTAATGGAGAACAGTCAGCGGTAAATAAAATTTGACAGATTGAGCTGTGAATGAGTTATTACCAATTTTAAAATTTCTCAAGACAAACTCATGCTCCAGTTGATGGAAGCAGGAAAACACAGATTCATTGTGATGATAGAGGCTCGTCAATGCTTGGAATGGACATCCACAAAGTTACTTGTGTCATGCACTTCAAAGGAAGGTTAACCAAGAACCAAGAGAGATCAGGATTATGGAATATATTCTCAGCTATATTGCTCGGTCACATGGATCACTGCCCATATTTTCTATGTTGTACTCATGATCATACATTTTAATCATGTTTCAAATTCATTCTCATCCCTCTTTGGTCCAATCATTGATGTTATTCAGCAATGTTGGGAACACAATGCTGGGAACAATGTTGGAAGTAGATTATTCCTGAAGCATACGCATATTGTAGAAATACATTCTTTCCATTACCACAGATAAACCTATGCAGCAACTTCAGAAGATGTATGTACGTATTTGTTTTTTAGAATTAAAACAACATAACACATATCTTAGGCACATTTCTTCTTTTTAAAAGGTCCTTTTCTATGTTACTATAATGTCCAGATTACAGAGGAGGAAGTGTCGAATGTCTTGAAACGGTTAAAGGTGGATAAATCCCCAGGACCTGATCAGATGTACCCGAGAACTCTGTGGGAAGCTAGACAAGTGATTGCTGGGCCTCTTGCTGAGATATTTGTATCATCGATAGTCACAGGTGAGGTGCTGGAAGACTGAAGGTTGGCAAACGTGGTGCCACTGTTTAAGAAGGGCGGTAAAGACAAGCCAGGGAACTATAGACCGGTGAGCCTGACCTCGGTGGTGGGCAAGTTGTTGGAGGGAATCCTGAGGGACAAGATGTACATGTATTTGGAAAGACAAGGACTGATTAGGGATAGTCAACATGGCTTTGTGCATGGGAAATCATGTCTCGCAAGCTTGATTGAGGTTTCTGAAGAAGTAACAAAGAAGATTGATGAGGGCAGAGCAGTAGATGTGATCTATATGGACTTCAGTAAGGCGTTCGACAAGGTTCC
>NC_057715.1:12194859-12212586 GCF_004010195.1 Chiloscyllium plagiosum
TGTTGTGAAACTTGAAAGGGTTCAGAAAAGATTTACAAGGTTGTTGCCAGAGTTGGAGGATCTGAGCTACAGGGAGAGGCTGAACAGGCTGGGGCTGTTTTCCCTGGAGTGTCGGAGGCTGAGGGGTGACCTTATAGAGGGGCATGGATAGGATAAATAGAATAAGTCTTTTCCCTGGGGTCGGGGAGTCCAGAACTAGAGTGCATAGGTTTAAGGTGAGAGGGGAAAGATATAAAAGAGACTTAAGGGGCAACTGTTTCACGCAGAGGGTGGTACATGTATAGAGGATGTGGTGGAAGCTGGTGCAATTGCAACATTTAAGAGGCATTTGGATGGGTATATGAATAGGAAGGGTTTGGAGGGATATGGGCCGGGCACTGACAGGTGGGACTAGATTAGGTTGGGATATCTGGTCGGCATGGATGGGTTGGACCGAAGCGTCTGTTGCCATGCTGTACATCTCTATGACTCTATGACTCTGTTTGCAGAATTTTTTTTTATGACCCACTAATGGAGTGTTTGTTTATAACGGAACACAAATCCCGAGAGAACTGACACTGCACTTATTACAATGTATCAGAGGAATTCATATTCCAATCTTCGTCAAACTTAAAAGTGTTTGGATTTGTGAAATAATTATCATAAAAGATAACCTCCTTTCATATTATAGCTTGTTTTCTCAGACACTAAACTCAATATATTCATGATCACATGAAAACATTTGTGAATTGAAGAACTGACAAAAAAGCTTTAAAATATTTTTCTGACATAAGCTGACATAAGCTTCCTCATGTACTTGGCTTTTATTCTTTGATTCCACTTTTAGTAGCGTTTCCATTGTTTAATCTAGGTCGACCCTAGTTGACTGTAACTTTCTGTCATGCCAAACCACTCGAAATTCACCTGGACCCAGGGGTTTTTCAGCCTTCTCTAGACTGCTTTGAAATTTTGCAGGAACGTGTCTAAGGTGAATTTGCTCAAAATTTGCCATTCTTTGCTATAAAGTGACTTCACAAAACTTTTGATGAGGTAGACTGCCACCTTATCACTCTATTGTCTTGAAATTCCTGAAGTCACCCAAAACTGCAGACTCACAGTTTGGACTGTTTTATTATGAGCTGTAACTACTCATACTTTACAAGCTTAACAGGTTTCAACTCAGGCCATTCATTTTAAGTAACAGAGGTTTGATGCTCACTGGAAAAAGAATGATCTGCCTACCTAATCCTAATCCAGTTCAAATAAAACAATACAGTTCTGACAAACTATTGTACGGTAACTACTGTGGGACACAGCAGTTCTCAGTCTATGATCACCAGAAGTAACAAGATGAACTGAATACTGAGCATGATTTCAGTAATCAAAGCACCCAATAACACAAGGTTTCGGGTATGAATAAAAACCAATCTAATTACTCCAATCTCTTTTATGTCGTGTTTTTGACTTTGCCTTACCTTTCATATTGTCCTGAATGCTGTTTCTAAGGAAAACTGCATTGTGCACACAGAAATAAAACTCTGACAGTAAAGTAAAGGCATCAAATAGAAACCAAAAGTGTATACACATACCAATCACGATACATCTTTACATAAAAATGTGAATAAACCTCTTACAAAGCAGTGGCACAGTAATATTTTCACTGGATTATTAATCCAGAGTTCCAGGCTAATGCTCAAGGGATATGAGTTTGAAACCCACGATGCCAGCTGGTGAAATCCAACCAAACATTAACCATTTTACACTTCTCTGCACGAAGTTTTATTTGCCCATTCCATGAGCCTATCTATGTGATTTTTAAGTCAGAAGTGCAAGGTTGTGCAATTAACTATCCAACCTCTGTGTAGTGATTGTAACAAGATCAGTCAGCTGGATCATAGATTATGAGTTCTCTGATTGGAGCTGTTAATCTGGTCCAATAAGGGAGCCCTGTCTGACATGTGAAGATGAAAAGAGCTACTGAAAGTCTGGCGCCTGACTCTATATGAGACAAAACTATAATCAAGGAGTGTTCATGTATAACTAAAGGGGGATGGGATACTGGCCTCTACTGAACTATTGCAGCCTGCATTTGTCGGTAATAGAATCAACATAATATGGCATAACCAAGTAATGGAGTGTTTTAAAGAGAATATTGTTATTCTACTCACAATTCATGAAGTTGCTTTATCAAGCTGTATAAGCCAGGAATAAAAACAAAGCATGCAGCAAATCTAAAATATGTGTGTGGGAAAGAGACAGCCCAAAGTTAAAATGAAACTGAGAGTGTTGTAAAGATGACTTTTTAATTTTTTAATCTGTGTTTTTAATTGTGGACTGGAATGGGAGACAAACTGTTTTAAAACCAGAGATTGCTGAAGGGTTACTGCATGTTTTTTTTGAAAGCAAATAACCTTACACTCATTGTAAGCACTGTTTACAAAGTTGCTGGCCTAAGCAGTAATAGGAGAAGGTTTACAGATAAGTGTGGACAGCTGTGTATAAATGGACTTTTTCTGGCAACAACTAGTTGATTAATCTTTGAACTAGTGAACAGCTATCAATGACAAAAGTCTTTCTGCCCATCTATAACATCTGGCTCTCAGATAAGTGAAGAATTTGGAAAAGTGAACAAGATAGGCAGAAGCCATTAGATCTCCATCAGCTCAGGAGCTGTCTGTATTCTCTGCTATAAAAAATGCTCTAAACCTGAAGAAAAATGTTTACTTCACCTAGTACGATTGTTATAAGGTGTGACTTTAAATTAATAAATCAGATACTTTAATAAATATAAACCAGCCGCCCTTGCCTTCTACATGCCAGTGAAAATATCTACAAATGAAAAACTCAGCAGCACAGAAGCTTGACCAGTAAAATAGTGCAGGTACTTAGTGCTTATCACCGAATGACTATAGCCATCTATTCAGTTTTGTTTTATATGAAACTGTTTCTCTTGCACAAGATGCTTCCATGGTCAGTGGCTGCACTCTTCCTGAAACTTTCCTCAACACAACTCGGTATTGGAAAGCATCATTATACTTGATCTGGGTCAAACTCAGCCAAATTTGAGAGCTTAAAGCGGGTATTTGAGATTATACCAAGTTGTTTTGTGATGAGGCCAGCCAACCACATTTCAGCCCATCCAGGCATCTTCTGTGTCTTGACTTGGTTGTTAGCACTCCAGCTCTTCAGTGCTGCTTTAGAGATAGGCAATATCTGTGTCTTATTTTTAGTGCACAAAGTCTAAGGCATTGAATTAGGGGCAGGCAATCTTTGTGGTTTAACTGCCCTCCTTTTAGAACGAGAGGCAGATAGATTGTTGTGGAGGGGAGAACTGAAGAGATGTATCAGTCAGAGAGGGTGTGGAAATATTGCTGTTTGGCATGGTGCTATGTCAATGTCAGAATTGCAACATGTGTCAGCAATGTATGTGGCAAACACACTCCATGTGCTTGAAGTTAATAATGTGTAAGTCAAAGAGAATGAGTGTTTGGTGAGGTGAAAATGGACCCTAGCCAGGCAGGGATACTGCCACTGTCAGTCAAGGGACTGAGCTGAATACAGTCCAAGAGATTTTTTTGTTCATTCGTATTAAGTGGGAACCCTGATACTTAAGAGCCTAATCGTAATTGCACAGAGGACAGTTAGATTAGATTACATAGATTAGATTAGATTACATAGATTAGATTAGATTACATAGATTAGATTAGATTACTTTGAAAGACCCAACAAGTCCACACTGACCCGCCGAAGTGCAACCCTCCCAGACCCATTCACCCTACATTTACCCATTCACCTAACACTACGGGCAATTTTTTAGCATAGCCAATTCACCTAACCTGCACAATTTTGGACTGTGGGAGGAAACCGGAGCACCCGGAGGAAACCCACGCAGACATAGAGAGAACGTACAAACTCCACACAGTCGTCTGAGGCGGAAATTGAACCCGAGTTTCTGGGGCTGTGAGGCAGCAGTGCTAACCACTGTGCCACAGTGCCGCCCATTAGGATTCAATTACATCAATGTGCATCTGGAGTCACATGGAGGAAAGATCATGTGAGGAAGGCAGTTTCCTTCCCAAAATGACATTGGTAAATCAACAATTTTCCAACAATTGACAATGGTTTTCTTAATTCTGGTTTCTTTTTATTGAACTCAAATTCCACCATCTGCCTCTGGATTAATAGTCGAGTGATAATATCAGTAGATCATCACTTCCCCTAGAGGCCAATGTCAGTTCTCAAGGTCACCTGCAAGGAGTCCAGGGATTATGTACAGTTCAGTCAGGGTTCAGTTAGGTGTGTTTTGTCTCTCAGTAAGTATGCAAAGACATGTTCATGACATCAGCACCGCATTCCAGCTTGATATCTGATGATGGAAAGGTAACAGTTTGCATCTTGACTGGGGCCACTTTTAACATTATATGCTGATAGAATTATGCAACTCTTTGTAACCAAAGACTTTAATAGTAGCCCAAACACTGAAGTGCCTGAATCTATTGCAATATGATGCGGAAGGAATGGCTGGGGCAGAATTGTGTTTCATGGGAGCCTACCACCAGAAGCATACCCCCAATGCAGAAAAGACACTGTGTATTGGAAATACCTCAGAATTCCTTGCCAAGGCAAAATGATCATTATCTTGGGGAGACTCAATGGACTAAGTCAGGGTATAACAATCAGCTCGATAATTAAGGAATTGAGGACCTCAGTCATCCCTACAATGAAATTCTATGATCTCTCTGACTGTCATCCCAGATTATTCTCTTCTAATGGAGCTTAAATGTCAGGTCTTATTCCTACCTTTTTTATGCTTTGTTCTTACTGAGAAAGAAGAGGAAATTGAGACAATGAAAGCAAGGATTTCAGCAAGAACAGTGACCTTCAGTGTCTTTTGCACAATCTTCAGAGGAAGAAGAAGCAGGATAAAATCCACCAAACAGATGCAGAGGAAAAGTGAGAGTTAGGATTTAAAGGCTGAGCTGCAGTTATCTGCAAGTGCCAGAACTGCAATGCCACCGAGGAATAAAGATGTCCACCTCCATCATCTCAGAGCTTTATCAGCTACTGGAGGAGGACTGCAGTCAGAAGAACTGGGTGCCAATCCTATCCCTGAGGCTGTTTGAATCAAAGATGCCCTTAATGTTTACACCAGCAGCTTGACTCACAGAACAATTTTGGCATCTCCCAATCCTCTACCCATTTGTCCACTTCGGATATTGTGACTGGCTTTAAGAGGTGTATTTTGCCCTTTCTTTTGTTTAAAGAGAGATTTTAGGACTGTGGTTAAAAGCTGTCTAATAAAGATCCATTAAGTAAACAGCTTGAGAGGCCTTAGGGATCTTTTTTAAAAGTTGGAACAATAGAAGCAATCTGGATGGGTGTGGCCAGCTCTCACAGACGAGGATTTCTAGTTTTTAGGTTTTTTTCAGCTTTAAGCAGTTGCTGTTGGAGTCTCAACAGGGCAGAAACTTCTGGAGTTTTGAAGAAATAGATGCTATCTAGATGGCACGGTGGCTCAGTGGTTAGCAAGCTGCCTCACAGCATTTGGAATCTGGGTGCGATTCCAGTCTCGGGCAGCTGTTTGTGTAGAGTTTGCACATTCTCCCTGTGTCTGCATGAGTTTCCTGGAAAATCCAAAGATGTACAGGTTAGGTGAATTGGCCATGCTAAATTACCCACAGTGTTGAGGGTTGTGTAGGTTAGGTGCAATAACCAGGGGTTAATACAGGATTATAGGGGAGGGGAACAGGCTTGGGTGGGTTACTCTTTGGAGGGTTGGCATGAACTTGTTGTGCTGAAGGGCCTTTTTCCACATTGTAGGGATTCTATCTATCTTTTCCCTCTCTCGGTTATAGCTAGAAGCTGGGGTATCTCTCTGCTGCTGGACTACCCATGAGACAAATCTGTTGTTCTGAATTTGCCTTTTTTGCCAAGGAATGTGTTTATGGGATGTTAATTCTATGGGATTACATAGAACAGTTAATTATCAATAATCACTGTATCAATTGTTTGGTTACGTTTTTCAATAGAGTTAAATTATTCTAAGTTCTTCTTTCTTTTGTTGTATTTTTAACTATAGTGTTTAAATAAATTGTTTTGCTTAATGTTGTGTAATTTGACCAATCACATTGCATTTGGAACACAGCACTTTACCTTTACCTTTAAAAGAAGAAAACATTAGGGTCTAGGTTACCTTCTTAAAATCCACCTCTTCATTAGCTTCATCCTTAACGAAACAAGTCAGACAGCCAGACACTAGGATTTCAATCATTTCTAGCATTCCCCTGGAGCAGTGTGAGCAGTAGTTCTTAGCTCATAGCATCTGAAGTGGTATTTAGCCAGTCTTTAAATATGGGGACACAGCCTTGGAAACCGGAAGGTCCCAACTGTGAGCACTCTTGCCATGCAGTCCACCAAATAACATGTCAAGCATCTCACTTGCATAATATTGAGATCAGAAGCACCATTTTGTGTGAATCACCTCATGTTCGCCACTGTGAAAGTAACACCATGAAACTTACTTGATGACATTCTTTAAATTCAAATTTGGCCAAAATAGAACCAAAATCTGCCTTTTCTTTATAGCTAAGGATTGTGAAAATGCATTGTTCTAGAATTTTCTATTTTGAAATTCGAGAATTTACAAGCTGTTTATATTTTATAAGCAAAAAGCAGCTCACAATTAAAATTTATTCAGGTCTCAATGACCTGATATTATCAGATCTTTGATCTGAGTATGTTGGTTTTTAGGAACCCTAGCCTACGAGCCACTTTGCAAGATTGCTGTGTACAGCATGTGCTCATCCGTTAAAAAGGTTTGTGTGTAGTCGCTTCTTTGTTAATTGTTCCACAACAAAAAGAAAAACACCCACTCTCATTTTAGTTTTTTAGCAATGCTACTTATATCAATATATTTGTAAACAACACTCTACACAGATTCTTAAATACATGAAAAGGGATGAACTTGATCAATAGCAGATCAAGTAACATCCAGAAAATAAAGCTCTCATCCTTGTTTCCAAATCTTTCCATGGCCTTATTCATCCCTTTCTTCCAGAATACCCTGAGATATCTGTGATCTTCTAAATCTGGTCTCTAGTTGCATTCTTAATTATAATTCTCACATCCTTGGTGAGTGTGGCTTAACCCCAAGCTCTGGAAACCCCTCTCTACATTTCTCCACTTCTCTACCTCACTTTCTTCCTTTAAGACACTTCTTACAAAGAACAAAGACCAACGAAAATTTACAGCACAGGAACAGGTCCTTCGGCCCTCCAAGCCTGAGGCGATCCAAATGTACTGTCTAAACCTGTCAGTCAATTCCTAAGCATCTGATTCCCTCTACTCCCCACCTACTCATGCATTTATCCAGATGCATCTTAAATGAATCTACCATGCCTGCCTCTACCACCTCTGCTTGCAATGTGTTCCAAATGCCCACCACCCTCTGTGTGAAGTACTTGCCGCATGTATTCCCCTTAAACTTTCCACCTCTCACCTTGAAAGTGTGACCTCTCGTTATTGAATCCTTCACCCTGGGAAAAAGATTGTGTCTATCCACCCTGTCTATATCCTTCATGATTTTATAAATGTCAGTCACAACCCCCTCAATCTCCTTCTTTCTAGTGAAAATAAACCTAACCTACTCATCCTTTCTTCATAGCTAGCACCTTCCATACCAGGCAACATCCTCGTAAACCTTCTCTGCACCCTCTCCAAAGCGTTCACATCCTTTTGGCAATGTGGCGACCAGAACTGTACACAGTATCCTAAATGCGGCCGAACCAATATCTTAAACATACTCTTTGACCAAGCTTTTCAATCTTTTGAATTAATCTCTCCTTATAATAACCAAAGAACTATAGAGAGGAAACAAGGTATTTCTCCTTTTGCTCCTCTCACTATCTTCAGGTCAAAGGTATGGTCATGAGAACCCGCATGATCCTCACATGTGCCTGTCTCTTTGTGGGGTTTATAGAGTATTCCTTGTTCCAGTCTAACTTGGGTCCCTCTGCACACCTAATCCTCCGGTACATCAATAACATCATCAGTGCTGCTTCCCTCTTTCGTTCGGAATTGGAAAAATTGATCAACTTTGCTTTGAATTTCCACCCTGCCCTCAACTTCACCTAATCCATTTCTAACTTTCCCCATCCTTTCTTCAACATCTGTTTCCAGTTCTGGGAATAGGTTGGCCACACTTTCCACTACCAACTCACCAACTCCCCCTGCTGCCTGGACTATACATCTTCACACCCTGTTTCCTGTAAGGACCTATTCCATTCTCTCAATTTCTTTGATTTGGAGATGCCGGTGTTGTACTGGGATGTACAAAGTTAAAAATCACACAACACCAGGTTATAGTCCAACAGGTTTAATTGGAAGCACTAGCTTTCGGAGCACCGCTCCTTTATCAGGTGGTTGTGGAGGATATAATTGTAAGACACAGAATTTATAGCAAAAGTTTACAGTGGGATATAACTGAAATTATACATTGAAGAATACCTTGATTGTTTGTGGAGTCTTTCATTTGTTGGAATATCATGATGGTTTCACTTCTTTCATGTGTAAATCATAAAACTTTTTTTTAAAAGTTACATTCTCAGGTTAACTGCAGCAATTGGTGTTAGCCAGAAAACATGTTGAAGGTGTTAGCCCCCTGTGTTCCCTGCAAGTTGCAGAGTTACATTGTACTTTGCTCAAAAACTGCATGAATTTATGTAAGACTCTGTTATCTCACTTTTTAGATCAGAATCATTCTAAACATTTTGGCACAGACAGAGAACACGGGGGCTAACACTTTCAACATATTGTCTGGCTAACACCAATTGTTACAGTTAACCTGAGAATGCAACTTTAAAAAAAAGGTTTTGTGATTTACACATGAAAGAAGTGAAACTTTCATGGTATTCGAACAGATGAAAGACTCAACAGACAATCAAGGTATTTTTCAATGTATAATGTCAGTTACATCACACTGTAAACTTTTGCTATAAGTTCTGTGTCTTACAATTGAGTCCTCCACAACCACCTGATGAAGGAGTGGCGCTCCGAAAGCTAGTGCTTCCAATTAAACCTGTTGGACTATAACCTGGTGTTGTGTGAGTTTTAACTCAGTTTCTTTGACTCTATTGAATCTGTTCCGATGATGCCACCTTCCACAAGGGGCCCAAGAATGCACCAGGGATTCCTCACCACCATAATGACAAGAACCCTTAGCCATGTCTGACCCATCTCCTGCACTTCTGCCTTCACCTCTTTCCTTCTCTCCCACAACAATGAGAGGGTCCCTCTAGTCCTCACTTACCACTCCACCAGCCTCTACATCCAAAGTATTGCAAGTTGCTCCTTCTATCACCTCCAAAGGGATGCTACAACAGGGGCAGACAGAGGGCAGGATGGGAGCGGACGCGGTTGGGGGTGGGCGGGGTGGGAGCGAATGGGTTTGGAGGAGGACGGGGGTGATCGAGAGTCATCCCACCAATTCTCTGCTCTCCTTAGCTTCATTATCACTGATTTAACGTCTCTTCTGTCCTGGCCTGCCATCCATAAACTCCTCATTTCCCTACCCCTTTCACATCTCTCTCTGTCTGGGCTCCATTTCCACCTATTCACTCAGCTCTCCCTTCTCCAAACCAGCCAAGTCCCCCAAACACGTCTTCAGCATAAATACCACTTTTTTCGGAGCTGCTCTCAGTTCTCATGAAGAGTCACTGGACTCAAAACGTTAACTCTGCTTTTTTCTCACAGATTCTGCCAGATGTCTGAGCTTCTCCAGCAATTTCTGTTCCTTTTGTTAATCTTCCTTATGTGGCTGAGTGACATAATTTGTTTCGTAAAGATCCTGTGAAGCACCTTGGGATGTTTCATTCTATTTAGTGTGCTTTACAAATGTAAGTTGTTGTTGTTGTGATATACTGCTACAGCATTTGAACATTTACACCTCCAAAAATGGCACCCAAATCTGCCTTCTTAGCAGCTACTAACTGATCTGCTGTGTATTTCTAACATACTCTAATTTCTTATACCATATTTATTATTAAAATATTAATGACATAGTGAGAGTACACCAAAGGTTCACCAGAGTTGTCTCTGGGATGATGGGACTGTCCTGTGAAGGAAGATAGGGCAAACAGTGCCTGTATGCTCAAATTTCAAAGAATGAGAGCTATCTCACTGAAACTTACAAAATGTTTAAAGGGATAAACGGGGTGGAGGCAGGTAGGAATTTAAAAGAGAAAAGGAAGGTAGGCTATTTCCCCCTTGTTGGGGAATCTAGAACCAGGGGCATAATGTAAACATAAGGGGAAAGCACAAGTCTGAAATAAGGATAATTTTATTTCCCTCAGAGTGTTGTGAATCTTTGGAATTGTCAATCACAGAGGGCTATGGAAGCTCAGTCTTTCAGTACGTTTAAAGTCGTGATTGATAGATTTCTGATTTCCGATGGCGTACAGAGTCATGAGAATGGATGGGTAAAAAGCATTGAAGTATTTGTTCAGTCAGAACCATATTGAAGGTAGGACAAGCTGGATGGGCTGAATAACCTGAATAAGAGGCTGAATAGGCTAGGGTTATTTTCCCTGGAGCCGATGGTGGCTGAGGGGTAACCTGTTCTGAAGAAGGATCTCGGGACCTGAAACATTAATTCTTCTTTCTGATCAGATGCTGCCAAACCTACTGTGTTTTTTCAGCAACTTCTGTTTTTCTTTCTTAAATGCATAAGTGTCCCATATTTAGCAAAAAGTTAGTGAGTTTTAAAGTATCTCTGAATGCATATCAGTTTTTAATCAAGATTTAACTAAAAAAATACAAGTCAATAGTGCGATGATAGGTGCAGCTCCAATGACACTCAAGAAGCTCAACACCATTCTGCACAAAGCAACTGCTTGTTTGGCACCACATCCACAAACATTCACTACCACCACTGATGTACAGTAGCAACAATGTGTACCAGCTGCAAGTTCATCTGAAGAAATTCATCAAGGTTCCCTCAGCAGCACGTCTCAAACCCACTACCACTACCACCTAGAAGGGCAAGAGCAGCAGATACATGGGAACATCACCACTTTCAAGTTCCCCTCCAAGTTACTCACCAAACTTGGGAATATATCACTGTTCTTTCAGTGTCACTTGTCAAAATCCTGGAACTTGCTCCCTAACAGCATTGTGGGTGTACTTACATCAAATGGACCGCAGCTTTTCAAGAAAGTAGCTCATGACCATCTTCTCAAGAGAATTGAGGAATGGGTAATAGTGACGCAAAATCCCATTTTTTAAAAACATCCCTTAATTTCCAATCATCTCCCCAAACAAGTGCAGGAGATGGAACACCTGTGTTTTTATGTACATTGCTTGATTCATTTACTAATTGTACCACCATTTAGTCTTAAAGCAAACGCTGATCTTCCAGCCACCTACCATTTTAGTTCACCCCCATATTTCCACTCTTACTACATCACTGCAATGAAGCTCACCACAAGCTCATGAGCAATACCTCACTTTCAGGACAGGCACTTTACAGACTCCAGACTCAACATTGAATTTAATCATTTCAAATTGTACTAGCGTGCCAATCTTTTTTCAGACATCAGCTGCTGGCAGTGATTCTGCTATTACAATATCCTCTCGATCCACCTTTGTGTTTCTTTACTTGTACCGGTAACATTCCCCTTCACCTTACCCTGCTCACCCTTTTGTCAGTTAATCAGTCCTGCCTTCTCGCCTATCACAGACACCTGCTGAGATGGAAGTGGAACCAAGTGTAGGAGGACCTCTACTGACAGTTGGCTTGCTCACACTAATTACTCATAATTACTAATGCTGTCATCTACCCACTCTGTTGTACTCAGCAGTCCAGAAAGAGTTGCTCATGCAAGATAATGGTAGTTTGAATAAGAGATAAACACTGAGGGCTGGATTTGCACAGCCCAATTTGAGCCAGAATGGAAACAGCCTATGACAATGATGACATTACAGCCGAACATCCTGTCTCCATTTTCAACATCACCAATTTTCCTGAATACAGAGTGGACAGGGGTTCACCTGTGTTCCTAAACAGGCCAAGTAATGTTGGTAAAAGCTTGTGAAAAATCAACTTTGCGACCTTTTTGAATCATGTTAGAGGCAATTAATGATCAGTGCTGGCTGAAGTGGACCAGTTGCTCTGAGGACCCTTTCAGGGATGAATCATTGAAGCCAGAAAACCTGACCTTTTGAGTGGTAGAAGAGGTTGCACATTTCGAAGCTGTTCTTAGGGAAACCTTGGTGAATTGTTGCAGTTCATCTTGTAGACAGCACACACGGCTATCAATGCATGTTCGTAGTGGTGGGAGTGAAGGGTTAACTGTTGATTAGAACATTGATCAAGTGGACTGCTTTGCCCTGGATTGTGTTGAGATGCTTGATTCATGTTGAAGACAGTTTCACCCAAGCAAGACCGCAGTATTCCTGGGAACTGATCAGATTTGATTTGATCCATTGTTTTTCAACCTGGGAATGCCTGAGCAATGTTTCACCTAGCTGGATCGATACTAGTATCAGCAGACAGATTTTATGAATCATTAGTTAGGCCTTAGGTAGATATCAAAACCTTAGAAAATGCATATAGGATGTTTACCAAAAGCTTACCAAAGGTGAGAGATTTGAATTAGGAGGAGAGAAATGAAAAGTTAGAACTGTTTTCTATGTTACAGAGAAAAGTCAGAAGTGATAAAATCGATGTCTTCAAGATTATAAGGATTTTTGGTTTTTTAAAGATCCATTTGATCCCCTCTGACTCTTCTCTCCAACAAAAAAACAAGACAGAACAAATTTCTGACTTCTAAGTCAGAGCAGGTACCTGGAAGCTTGATGGAGCTTGCCCTGGCCATAATGCAACTGTTTCTTGTGAACAATGTCCCTGCATTCCCCTCAATCCAAGATCGTCAAACCACCAGGCTCATCACATCATCATGCCTGCTCTCGGAACAACTCAGTCACCACTCCAACCCTTTAGCATTTTACTTTGAATGTCAGGGACAGCAAAGACATACATGACTTGATGTGTATCTACTGGTTCACTTTGCATATGGGCACAGATGCATATCTTGTGCATCTGCATAGGATACTTTTGACACATGCGTCTTATAGATCTTGCTTTGTTTGTGTTCACTGACTTTACTGCTCACATTGAGGCTGCCAGCCTCTGTGAGAATAACATTGCTTTCTTAACATACAACAACCTTTGTGCTCAGTTAGCTCGGACTCTATGGTTACATTGCTTCCTTGTGCAGACAGACAGGTTGATAGTTTGTGATGGTGGAGGGAACTGAACAACTAATCTATCATTCAAAGGGGGCTGGACATGTCACTGTACTGGTATTAGTAATAACATTAGCAAATTTGCTGATGATGCTAAGCTGGGTGGCAGGGTGAAACGTGAGGAGGACATTAGGAGATTACAGGGTGACCTGGATAGGTTAGTGGTCAGATGCATGGCAGATGCAGTTTAATGTGGATAAATGTATGGTTATCCAATTTGGGGCAAGAACAGGAAGGCAGATTACTACCTAAATGGAATCAATTTAGGTAATGGGGCAGTATAAAGAGATCTGGGTGTTCTTGTATACCAGTCAATGAAGGTAAGCATGCAGGTACAGCAGGTAGTAAGAAGGCTAATAGCATGCTGGCCTTCAAAACAGGAGGGATTGAGTATAGAAGCAAAGAGGTTCTTCTGCAGCTGTACAGGGCCCTTGTGAGGCCACACCTAGAGTATTGTGTGCAGTTCTGGTCTCCAAATTTGAGGAAAGGCATTCTGGCTATTGAGGGAGTGCAGCGTAGGTTCACGAGGTCAATTCCTGGAATTTCTTACACTGAAAGACTGGAGCGACTGGGCTTGTATACCCTTGAGTTTAGAAGACTGAGAGTGGATGTGATTGAGACATATAAGATTATTAAAGGATTGGACACTCTGGAGACAGGAAACATGTTTCCGCTGATGGGTGAGTGCCGAACCAGAGGACACAGCTTAAAAATATGTGGTAGACCATTTAGGACAGAGATGAGGAGAAACTTCTTCACCCAGAGAGTGGTGGCTGTGCGGAATGCTCTGCCCCAGAGGGCAGTGGAGGCCCAGTCTCTGGATTCATTTAAGAAAGAGTTGGATAGAGCTCTCAAGGATAGTGGAATCAAGGGTTATAGAGACAAGGATACTGATTAAGGATAATCAGCCATGATCATATTGAATGGTGGTGCAGGCTTGAAGGGCAGAATGGCCTACTCCTGCACCTATTGTTTATTGTCTATTGTCTATTGTCTATTGTACAGTAGCATAGCACATCAACACCAGACCTGCATGTGCTTCATAAACATAGTCATGTGCTAAAGGTAAACCTCAAAGGGAGAAGTCTTTAGTGGGAGGAAGGGGGACTACAGTCAGTCAGAGAGTATCGCCACAGTTAATCAAATGCCTTAACCAAATCCAGTCCAGAAGTTGACCATAGTGAGTCAGATACTTGTTCCTACCTGTGACCTTACAGTCCTTGGATTGGATCGTGGTCAGTCCAACGGGTCAAATGCAACCAGTCTAGTGATTCTATAGATCAGTTGGGATGTTGATTAGGTCTTAGTCTGGGAGTTGTGTTGTGCTTCAGTTGGGGCTGTCCTATAAACTCAATCCTAGAATGGTCCGTAATAAGCCATGGGAGTTTGTTCAGTATGACGGGGAGTCCTGGAGAAAACACGATCCTCAAGTCTGAGCTTCATTATAATAGACACAGGGCAATTGCAGATAGAAGGCTACAATCTCATAGCAAATGGTGCGGGGACCTGAAAGCTCCAGAAGGGACGGGTTAAAACAAGCCACATTAGCTCTGGCTGCCATGTGGAATGGATGTAGGACCAACAATGGGACGTGAATTTCCAACATTATGGGCTCTGGGTGTAACGTAGAATATAGTAGATTATAGTGAATACAGAGATAAAGAAGTTATACTGAAAGAGGGGCAGACTGAAAGGTGATCAAAGCCACAGGAAAGGCAACCTGAAAGGGAACATGAAGAACGAGGGAAGCTTGGTGTGTCACAGATGGAGGCTGAAGGTTACTTATAGTAACAGGGAGTTGGAAGTTTGCTATGTTGGATTGAAAGTCAACTACACAATAAATACGTAAAATGACTGAACATGTGCAAGGTGGACAGAAAACGTTGCTGCTCCTTTCTTGGGGATGGAATAATAATCTTAGAATTTGAGGTCTTTCTTGGGGGCAATCACAGTAATCCTGACTCCAGTGATTCTGTAGTGCCACTCACCTGGCCCCAATTTGTATTTCGTCAGCATTTCATACATATTCCAAGAAAATATGACCTCACGTAATCACAAGTATTAACTTGTATGCAATAATTGCCTTCCTATTATGTCAGCTAAGCAACTGTCATGAGAATAATGCACTTAAAAGCGGAATCTGAAATTTCCCTTTCACAAGCACTAGGAGACAGTGCATTGCAACTTTTTGCACAGTTTTACACCAGATTGTGACTATTTGTAGCAAGCTTGATCAGGTATGTTATGACATGTCTCTTGCACAAGTGGGACTTGAACCTAGGCCTATAGTTCAGATGTGGGGACATGTCCTCTATACTACAAAAGCCATGTTCAGACTGAACTGCAGACATGCAAGGACACAGGCTATGATTTGATAGGGAACCCTTTAACTGAGGGCAGTATCATGACGGCTAACAGGCAGAGTTTCAGTTATAATGTAGCATGAAAATGTAGCTTTGGTTGCCCAGTTTACAAGAGGGTTAGGTCCCCTATGTCAGATCTCCTTATGGAGGCATGATAATGATCTCCTTGGGAAACCTCCATGCCACTGCATGTGGGCAAAACTATGAGGCTTCATAGTCATGTGAGCGTTCAGGATCTCCAACAATATCGTGCACAGATTATCTGCTGAGTTCACAAGGAGAACATCTTGACTGGATCGTTGTCACCTTGCTGCTTCTCTGAAGACAAAGTAAAAAGAGACAATGATGAGAACATTGTCAGCCAGCCCAGCAAAAATAGTAGACTCCAGCAGCTGCTGTGCAGCCTCCAGAGAGAAAAGCAGCAGGTGAAGATCCGTCAAGGAGGTGGAGGTAAATAATGACACCGAGAGATACAGGCCTCGTTGTCTTTTTTTTTGACTGTCTGGAAAATAATACAGGCACTAATTAGGGATGCCCAGTCTCATAACCTCTGCATTTTGTAATCTGATGAAGCAGATTTACACTCAGGAAGTAGGTAATCCCATCCTGGTAGCTTCCACAACCATAGATACCCTGAATCTTTATGCCAGAGGTTCATTTTGAAAAGCAATTGAAAACCTGCATGGCATCTCCCAGTGCTCAACTCACAAAAACATCCAAAATGTTACTGTGGTCATTTTCTTCACAACACAATTCTTCATATCCTTGTCACCATTATGACAAGAGTATTGCAGCAAGGACACTAGGATTCTTCATCATCTCTGGCTTCCCCCAAAAGGAAGGTTTCCCACCAGGAATTGCACTCATGTTGCTTTGAGAGTGCCCTTTCATCAACCTGCAGAAATTACCAATAAACATACGATTGCATGTGACCATCAATTGCATCTTCTGGAGATTTGCATCAGATGTCCTGGGACTGCCATGATGTGACAGAGAGGAGAACTCACAGGTTCCTGCCTCCTTCCAAGATCCTCAGGAAACAAAGAGTACAGCTTCTAAGCATGCCTCGTGACACCTTTAGGAAACCTTTACACTGATGCAGCATGAAGGTGTGTTGCTGCATTCCAGGGCTGTAGAGCAATAGACCATAGGCCTCATTAAGATTTTATTTTGATGCCTGGACCACTTCGGATAGGGCCTTGTAGTATAGCTCAGACAGTATGCCCCATACACTTCGCAAATGGAGCGGACAAAGTGGAGCTGATGGATGAGAACAGGATATTGACCAGGAGACCCATCGAACTCAGTCTGACAGAGCAATACATCTTCAATCCTGAGAGGTCAGGGGGAACCTCGTTGAAGCTTGTTTCCCAAGTGAATGAGAAAGTGAGGACTGCAGATGCTGGAGATCAGAGCTGAAAATGTGTTGCTGGAAAAGCGCAGCAGGTCAGGCAGCATCCAAGGCGCAGGAGAATCGACGTTTCGGGCATGAGCCCTCCTTCAGGAATGAGGAAAGTGTGCCAAGCAGGCTAAGATAAAAGTAGGGAGGAGGGACTTGGGGCAGGGGCGTTGGAAATGAATAGGTGGAAGGAGGTTAAGGTGAGGGTGATAGGCCGGAGAGGAGGTGAGGGAGGAGAGGTCAGGAAGAAGATTGCAGGTCAAGAAGGCGGTGCTAAGTCCGAGGGTTGGGACTGAGATAAGGTGGTGGGAGGGGAAATGAGAAAGCTGGAGAGATCTGCATTCATCCCTTGTGGTTGGAGGGGTCCTAGACAGAAGATGAGGCGCTCTTCCTCCAGCCATCGTGTTGCCATGGTCTGGCGATGGAGGAGTCCAAGGACCTGCATGTCCTTGGTGGAGTGGGAGGTGGAGTTGAAGTGTTGAGCCACGGGGTGGTTGGGTTGGTTGGTCCGGGTGTCCCAGAGGTGTTCTCTGAAACGCTCCGCAAGTAGCCGGCCTGTCTCCCCAATATAGAGGAGGCCACATCGGGTGCAGAGGATGATGTGTGTGGAGGTGCAGGTGAATCTGTGGCGAATATGGAAGTTTCCTTTGGGGCCTTGGAGGAAGGTGAGGGGGGAGGTGTGGG
>NC_057715.1:12214684-12257344 GCF_004010195.1 Chiloscyllium plagiosum
CTGAAAATGTGTTGCTGGAAAAGCGCAGCAGGTCAGGCAGCATCCAAGGAACAGGAGAATCGACGTTTCAGGCATGAGCCCTTCTTCAGGAATGAGGAAAGTGTGTCCAGCAGGCTAAGATAAAAGGTAGGGAGGAGGGACCTATTGCATTTCCAACACCCCTCCCCCAAGTCCCTCCTCCCTACCTTTTATCTTAGCCTGCATGGCACACTTTCCTCATTCCTGAAGAAGGGCTCATGCCTGAAATGTCGATTCTCCTGTTCCTTGGATGCTGCCTGACCTGCTGCGCTTTTCCAGCAACACATTTTCAGCTCCCAAGTGAATGAGCTGAGTTTGGACTTTGTTTAATTGTTTGTAATTTTATTCTTAACCTGGAAAATAATCCCTGTTTAGTACAAAATACAGGGGGTCCTATGTATTTCTGCCGTGCTTGACCTCTTCTGTTGTTGAATAAATGTCACCTTATGCAAATGATCCATGCATGATTATCTTCAACTGATCCCATTTTCAAGTATGTGTATTTCTACATGATCATATAAAAAAAAATCAGCAGTGAGTGAGAAAGTCACAAACATTGCATGGTCTAAGGTTAGGTAGCTCTTAAGGCATCTATCAGGATATGAGAGCGCAGGGATGAAGGGCTTGAGGAACTGTTGAGGACTCTGGGTCTGTACTTGATGGAGATTGAGGGGGATCTCAATGAAATGTATAAAATACTGAGGGGCCTAGACAGAGTGGACCTGGTGAAGATGTTTCCACTAGTAGGAAAGGCTAGGGTCCAAGGGCACAGTCTCAGAGTAAAGGGATGAAACTTTAGAACTGAGAAGAGGAGGAATTTCTTGAGCCAGAGGTTGGTGAATCTGTGGAAATCATTGCTGCAGAAGGTTGTGGAGTCCAAGTCATTGAGAGTCTTTAAGATAGATACGGAGAGGTTCTTGATTACTAAGGGATCAAGGGGTATGGGTAGAAGGCAGGAAAATGGGGCTCAGAAGCATATCAGCCATGATCAAAATGCAGAGCAGCCTCAATGGGCAAACAGTTTTAGAGTCATAGAGATGTACAGCATAGAAACAGACCCCTCAGTCCCACTCATCCATGCTGACCAGATATCTTAAACTGATCTAGTCCCATTTGGCCCATATCCCTCTAGACCCTTCTTAGGCATGTGCCCATCCAGGTGCCTTTTAAATGTTGTAATTGTACCAACCTCCACCACTTCCTCTGGCAGCTCATTCATACATGCACCATCCTCTGTGTGAAAAGTTATTCCTGAGGTCTCTTTTAAATATTTCCCTTCTCACCTTAAACCTATGCTCTCTAGTTTTGGACTCACCCACCTTGGGGAAAAGACCTTGGCTATTCACCCTATCCATGCCCCTCATGATTTTATAAACCTCTACAAGATCACCCATCAGCCTCTGATGCTCCAGGGAAAACAGCCCCAGCCTATTCAGCCTCTCCCCATCCCTCCAACCTTGGCAACATCCTTGTAAATCTTTTCTGCACCCTTTCTGATAGCAGGGTGACCAGAACTGAAAGCAGAATTCCAAAAGTGGCCCAACTAATGTGCAGCCTCAACATGACCTTCCAACTCTTATACTCAGTGCAATTACTAACAAAGGGTAAGCAAATAGACCGCCTTCTTCACCACCCTGGCTCCCTTTGACTCCACTTTCGAGGAACTGTGAACCTGCACCCCTAGGTCTCTTTGTATGGCAACAATCCCCAGGGCCCTACCATTATTCTGAAATAAGTGATGGAGCATTCACAACTCTCTGAGGCGAAGAATTCTAATGTTTGCAATCCTTTGAATAGCAACTATTATTACATCTCACTTGCACTTCTAATCACAATTAATAGATTGGTAATATCAGCAAACAGCTACAAGAAATTAGAATGCAAGATTTGGAGTTATTAGTGTCTGGATTGCACTGTCTGAAAGGATGGAGGCTCACTAATAAACTTTCTTAAGGAACTGAATCAATACTTAAAAAAAGTAAAGAGTGGAGGGAAGGAGCAAGGGAGTAGGAGTAAAGAGTCAACATAGGTGCTATGAGCAGAGTGGTCTGGCCCCGTTCTATGTTGAAAGACTGATTGCATGATTGTCTTGTGATTCACTGAAGTACAATGGCAGAGTGTGTCCAACAAGTGTTTAAAGGCAGAGTGCTTATAACATAGACAGACCATGTCCAACTATTTGGATTTGTCTTGTATGAAAAATGTCCCAGGAAATTATGGCAATTGTGACTTATTCAATTATTCACAATTCATTATAGTTTTCTGTACCTCTCCACCAATACTTTCCATGTGAACATTAAAAGTCACTGCCAATCAACAAATTTCCTGATTGTGCAACATTCATTTTTGCAACAATTATAATTATTTTCTATCACTTTATTGCCTATATTGCAACCAACTTCCTCCTTTACCTTACTTGTACATTCCCTTCTACATCTAGTTTGCTTTTACAGTTTTGAGGAGGATGCAAGGAGGCTTCAACCTGAGAGAGTTGGCAAAAAATATGACAGATACTGTACAATGTGGGATGGCAGGAATATCCTATATGGAGAGATTGGTTCAACTGGGCTTGCATTCACGAGAATTTAAAAAACATCAGAAACATAAATTTTTGACAGCCTGGACAAAATAAATGTGGGGAGGATGTTTTCCCTGGTTGGGAGTCTATAACAAGGGAACACAGTCTCAAAATATGAAGTAGACCATTTTTGGACTATGATGAGAAAACATTTCTTCACTCAAAGGGAGTAAACCTATGGAATTCTCTACCACGGAAGGCTATGGAGGCCAAGTCACTAAATATCTTCAAGATAGCGATAAATTCATTTTTTTAGATATTAAAAGGCATCAATAGATATAGAGAGAAAACAGGAATGTGGCATTGAGATACAGGATCAGCCATGATCATGTTGAATGATGGATCAGTCTTGAAGGGCCGAACAGCCTACTCCTCTTCCTTGTTTCTATGCTGGTGTATTATCTTCTTTCATGGCTAAAGAAAAACTGGATATTCCCATTTGTGGATAAAAGGTGCTGGTGAGCACCATTCCAAAAAAACCTGCCTGAGGTAAACAGCTCATTAGATGCCATCAATTCGTCCCAAGTATATCAGTGACACCATCTCAGCATTACTCAATCTCACTCCATCCTCTCCCAAATTGAACAAATGAAAAAAATCAAACACAACAGAAAGCTTATCTCCTTCATTTTGATCATAGGAGGTAGGACCTGGGGGAAAAGAATTGACATGTCTAACTCACAAACGTAAAGGTGAGTTCTCACATAAATGTTGTGACCAAAATGTTATTTTCGTCATGGAATATGATGCCACAAGAGAATATTCAAATGCACCCCCGATCTCTTCTGACAATAATGGCGGTGTATCGGGGAGTCCACCAGGTTTATTTTAAAAACCTTGTCACAGGTGAATAGCTTGGGATTTGTGCTGAAGGGTAAGTATCTAATGTGAAGAATATTCAGACCTGAACTTCAAGTTATATACGGAACATCATCCTAGTAGATGTGGGTTTCAGCATGTTCTGTTTCAGCCTCTGCCTCACATTTTGTCTGAACTTCTCCCATTGTGTTGTGATCTTACTGATAGATAACTAAAATGATGGATTATTACAGGAAGAGAAAATTTAGAATTTGCCGATAACTTAGGTAGTTGACCATAACTTGAATTTTAAAGCCTTCCCACATTACGGGCAGTCTGTTTTCACATGTGACAGTCAGTGGTCACATGTGAATTTCGAAACACACTTCACTGAAATCACAGCACTCCAACTAAATATAGAACAGACTTTCGTAAATACAATCTCCCATCCAGGACCTCAGTGACTAATGTCCTATATCATAAATCAGGCTGTAATTGGAAAGCAGCTTTCCAGTAACTAAAGCACTTGGCTTGGTGAACAAAGTTAAACATTCATTTTTGGTAAAATAAATAAAAAGTAAAGTTGCAATCTATTCAGAAACTAGAATTTGGTGGCATTACAAATAAGATACTTTAACAGATAATTATGCTATAAGCAGATAGGGAGGCAGTGGCCTAATGGTATTATCACTAGACTATTAATCCAGAAACTCAGCTAATGTTCTGGGAACACAGGTTCCTACCATGGCAGATGGTTGAATTTGAATTCAATCAAAATTTAAAAGTCTCAGGATAACCATGTAATTATTGTTGATTTTCCACTCTCAACTAGTGTTGATTGTCTGGAAAAACCCATCTGATTCACTCATGTCCTTTCGGGAAGGAAATCTGTCATTCTTACCTGCTCTGGCTGATACGTGATTCTAGACTGACTCTTAACTGCCCCCTGGGCAATTAGAGATGGGCAATAAGTACTAGCCAGAGATGCCCACATCCCATAAGTAAATAAAAATAAATTAAGTACGAAATTAATGTGTGTGCAGGAGAGCTGATAGTTTCCTAATTCTGTTGGAGACAGGTTCATGAGATCTGAAAACAAAATCAAGTAACATTTTCCATACTTTGCTGCAAGTTTTTTTTTCTTCAGATACAGAGACATAGAGGGACACAGATGATTTACTGCAGTGAGGAGAAGGATCCTCTATAGCTATAAAGAAGAGGGCGAAATGTTTCTGTGTTAAGTGCAAAATAGAATGCTTGCAGAAGGTGGTTTTCTGTTTGAACTTGATCAATCTTCTCAAGATACAAGAAAGATTTAATATGGTGACTGCGCAATGTTAAAGAACTGGCTTAGCATTGGACCTTGAGGAGGAAAGGAGTTATGATCAAAATCTATTGAAACTGCTGAAAAGAGAGAGATATTGTGAAAGGTTTTTTCTTGTGTGTTTTAAACTCATTAGAACAAATACAAGAGTGCCAAATTTAAAGCAATCACAAGATTTACTACGTAAGAAATAAGTGTCAACTGGATGGTAAGTCCACTTTGGCCAAGGTCTTTACGCAGAAAAAGGCAACAGAAAAATATAGGGTTCCCAAATTCCAAATAATTTTAAAAGTATGAAGGCTTGAATAAAGTCCTTTGTTTACAGAGAACTGGTCCCTGTGTATGAATGCATATCATGTTAGCAAGACAAAATTAATAATGTTATGAGTTCAACATATTTTCTTAACTTGGCAGCTCACTAAATTATTAGCAAAGTCAGAATTGTCCAGCAAGTGCTGTCCAATTTTCAATTTACGTTTAACAGTAGATGTTTTGATTTGGCTTTTCCAATTATGAAATGATTGAAGACAATCTCTGGTGTGTCTATTATGAACAAGGTTAATAATCACACAACACCAGGTTATAGTCCAACAGGTTTAATTGGAAGCACTAGCTTTTGGAGTGCTGCTCCTTCATCAGGTGGTTGTGGAGTACGCGATTGTAAGACTCAGAATTTATAGCAAAAGTTTACAGTGTGATGGAACTGAAAATATACATTGAAAGATACCTTGATTGCTTGTTAAGTCTCTCATCTGTTAGAATGACATGTTAGTTTCCCTTCTTTCACAAGTAAATCGCAAAACGTTTTTTAACTTTGTACACCCCAGTCCAACACCGGCATCTCCATATTATGAACAAGTTAATTTGTTTTCTAGAGGTAATGTGCACCTGTATTTCTATACTTGCATACGTGACAATGAATTTAATTCTAATTCTGAGAAAGAAATGCTTTGAAGGAGAATGGCGTAGCCACATCCAATACATCGAGCTACAGTGAAATATGTGTTCTTGGACATTGCTCAAGCTTCAAAATACAGAAGTAGTTGCTCTTTCTGGAAAAGGATTAGACAAGCCCGAACTGAATAGAAGGACAAGTAAAATAAATTGAACAAATTGTGAACCAGCTGAACAAAGTATGCTAAACCAAACATCTTCAAACAAAAAATTTAAATATCAAAGAAATGTGTAATTTTGTCCTTATAATACTTGCTGCTGGCACTTTCACAACCATAAGCTCCAGGGAAATTGAAACGGATTTAAAGGTGCTTTTGAAGTTTAAATGTTCTGCCAAATGCCAAGCCCCACATCTCTAATACCCATGTTCTTACCTTTTCTTTTCCAACACCAGCCTATTTTCAGCATTTTGAGTCCCCATGCTGAGGAAATCCTAGGGCTGTTCTCATCATTGTTTTCTTTTTGAAACAGGAACAGTTGCCCCTTGCCTCCTGCTAGAACCCCCACTTTCTTCTGAATTCCAGTGCTAGATCGGATCAGGGAAGTTACTTTAAGGCTAGTGCACATGGATCCACATTTAAGCACGGAGATGTAGAGCAACGTACTAGTGGTACAGGGAATGGAGAAGCCACTAGTTTCTTGATACAGGTTAGCTACTAGAGTCCTGATTAAAGGTTCAGAGTTGAAACATTGACCCCCCCTTCTCTTCTGATGCTGTTTGGCCTGCTGTGCTTTTTCCAGCTCCACTATGTCTCTCCAGCATCTGCAGTTGTCACTATCCACAGGTTAGCTACTTTGTAACTGGGGCAGGGTAGCCACCTTGTGTTTTATTTGGAATAGCTAATTTGTATTGGGTGCATCAGAAATAACTTTGTGGTGGGTGAGGAGAATCCACTTTGTGATTGATGCACAGAAACTGGATCATTGTAGCAACGTCCAAGCTGAATTTCTTTACATTCAATAAGATTACAGGCTTTAATGACACAATGTCAAGCAAAGTAACATTAAATGGTGCAACATTAACTTAAGACTACCTGTAATCTTATAATTGCCTCTCAGACATTTAAAACACTAGTCTACTCGGGAATCCTTTATTATGAGTATTGGTCCTTAAGTGTTACTACGGCTTTATAAACTTTAGTTCTTTCTCAATACACATTCCCAAGCTGAGAATAGCCTGGGTATGTGGCTGATCGAGTCTTTCTTCATAGAGCAGGACATTTAAAAACTAAACTGGGAGGATTGTGAATCTGTTCAGGATCACTATGAACCAGAATTGGAGAGTGGACCTGTGTGTGAAAAGGGTAGTAGTGGCAGAGAGAAAACAAGAAGACTGCTGTATGGAGCCCATTCAACTCGTTTCTACCTGTCAGCACCAAGGTGTGATGTCAGAGGAAAACAGGCAAGTGATTGGTGGGTATTTTGTACTTCTTTAGATTGGCCAAGTTGTTTAAATCAGTAGATGTTATTACAGCTAAGAGTACATTTAGGAAATTCACCTTTTAAATATTTAACTTGCAAATTCATTAATTAAATAGAATAGAGATGACTGAGCAGGTGATGTGTTGCAGCTCCAGTATGTGTGAGCCATTGGATGCGAGTGCAATCCACATTAACCACATTTCCACAAAGTGCTATCTGTTCAAGGAGCAACACATCAGAGTGGGGAGAGTTACCTGGACCAAGAGTGTGATGCTGGAAAAGCACAGCTAGTCAGGCAGCATCAACATTTCGGGCATAAGCCCTTCCTGATTCTCCTGCTCCTCGGATGTTGCCTGACCAGCTGTGCTTTTCCAGCATCACCCCCTCAACTCTGATCCCCAGCATCTGCAGTCCTCACGTTCTCCAGCATTATTTGGACCCTGGATTTCAGGAGACAGTCACTGTCTTGAGATTAATAGCATCAAATTTAGTCCATGGTCAGCAATGGAAGTGTATGACTATGAGTGAGGCAGGTACTTAGATTCAGAATTTATCTTTGGAGGAGGCTCAGTCAGTACCCTTGTCCATAGATATGAGGTTCTGTTTCCCAGTTCGGATGAGGGTACAGGCTGCATGGAAGATAAGCAAACTGACAATAACACTGTGGTACACAGCGCCATTCAAGTTGGATGAGAAAAGAAGAATACAGGTATAGTGGTAATAAGGGTTAGCATTTTTAAGGAAATAGATCTATTCTCTGCAACAAAGACAAAGAATCTTGAAGCCTGTATTGTCTACCTAGTACCAAAGTTCAGGTTATGCTTTTTAGGCTAGAGAGGAAGTGGGAGAGAAAGAATAGTCCCCGTAGATACCACATAGCTAGGTAGAAGTAGGAGAGATGTTCTTAGGATCTATAACTTGAACCATGTGCATTATTGACATAGGTTAAATAAGATAAGGAAGACATGTGGGTGCAAAGGTTGGACCAAATGGGTTCTAATTCTTGTGGCACTGACACTAGTCCTTGGGAAAGAAAAAGCTTTTTATTGGGATAAATTTATTTTGAACCATGTTGGAATCTGTTTCCTGGCAAATCATATAACTAGAATCAAAGATAAGGCTTTAACCTAATCAGTAGAGGAAAGGTTCAATTGAAAGGCAGCTGAAAATTTTAAAAAAGAAATAAGAGACCAGAGCTGCAGGATAGGGAGGAGGCAAACAATAATCAAAATGACAGTAAAGGGCAAAATATATAAGCAGAGTAGTGCAGCAGAAATTCAAAGCAGTATCAGTAGTAATAGTAAAAAGTCAAAAGTCAATGGATCTCTGGAGGGTTCCAGCAGATTGTACATCTGCTAATGTGACTCCCTAGTTTAGGAAGAAGCAAGACAGAGAGCACAAAATTTTACACCAGTTAGCCTACTACCCGTCATTGAGAAACTGCTAGAGCTCACTATTAAGTAAAGAATACAGCATTTAGAAAAGCCCAACACAATCAAACAGAGCCAACATGTCTTTGTATACAGGAAATTATATTTGGCAAATTTGCTAGTTATTTGAGGATATAGTAAGTAGTGTTGATAAAAGGGAACCAATACATGTAATGTATTTGGATTTGCAGAAGACATTAGATCAGGTGCCCCACAAAAGATTATTGCACCAGATAGGAGCTCATGGCAATAGGGTAATGTTTTAGCATGGATTGAGGATTGATTAACACAAGAAGACAGACAGTCAGAATTAATGGGCCTTTTTTTCAGGATGTAAAGAGGTAACTAGCAGAGTACCACAAGGATCCCCCTGCGACCTCAATCATTTACCATCAAATTAAATGACTTTGTGGAAGGAGAGACTGTAATGAATCCAAATTTCCTGATTATACAAAAATAGTTCAAAGGGCTTATTGTGATAAAGATATAGAAAATGTGCAATAGGATATAGATAGGCTGAGTGAGTAAGTAAAAAACTTGTCAGATGGAGTTTAGACTTAGGTTTGTATATCACATGAGCACAGTGAAAACATTTCAAGTATCCATTTATGGTGCCATCCTAGTTACAAAGGTACCTAGGCACAGAATCTTTAATTTAGGCAAGTGTGAGGTTGTACACTTTGGTAGGAAGAATCAAAAGACAGACAATAATTTAAATGGAGAAAGACCCCAAATGGGAAGCACAGAGAGATCTGGGTGCTCTTGTGCTTGATATGCAAAATGTTAGTGTGCAGATGCAGTGAGTATTTAAGAAGCTAAATAGAATTTTGGCCTTTATTGAAAGAAGTTTAGAGTTTAAAAATAAGGAAGTCTTGTTACAGCTGTATAGGGCATCGGTAAGGCATCAGCTGGAATACTGAGTACAGCTTTAGTCCCATAATTATGTAAGGCCATACCATCATTGAAGGCAATTCAAAAGGGATTCTTGGAATGGAGAAGTTGACTTATCAAGAACAGTTAAATAGGTTTAACTCATTAGAGTTTAAAGAATGATGAATGGTCTTATTGAAACATTCTAAGGGCTTTTGATAGAGTAAATGTTGGGAAGATGTTTCTCCTTGTGGAAAACTGGGAGATATGGTGTCACAAAGCTAGTCCCTTTTTTTCCCCCTAAAAGCTGTTACTTGGCTCAAGCAGATTCTTTCCTTGATTTTTTTCAAGAGGGATAATAAACCGGGCCAGGCTCTGATCAGTCTGGTTTGGTACAGAGATGAAAAGGATTTTGAGAGGCCTTTTGTTTATATGTAAACAAATGAGACTTCAAGCCAAAATGGGCATGTTTTAGAAGTGACCTGTATAAAGACAGGGGAGTGGTCAGCTGAGCTGAGCAGTTTTAGTTCAGTCCGGAACTGGTTGGAAGTTCAACAGGGAGCTGTGTGGAAACTCTCGCTCTCTCTTTTGTACCCTTCAACTTCAACCTGTAAGTATGTGTTCCAGTTATACTATTTTTTAAAGGGGGTTTGCTTAGTGGAACTGGCGTGTATCTTCGAACAGCATAATTAAGTCTAGTTGGAAAGCTTACGTTCAGTAGAGATTCTTTATTCTGTTCTTTGTGTTCCATTGTGTAATTTTGTGAATAAATCTTTGTCTGTTTTAAACTCTAAAAGTCAACCTCGCTAACTTAATCCAGGTAATTTTCACTGTACACTTACCGAAACAAATTGCAAAATTATGGTCTGAGCTGCCTTCTTAAGAATGTTTTGAGTGTTCTGGCTTCATCCATAACAATAGTAATAAATAAGGTGACACTCAGTTAACACTGTGATGCAAAGTAATTTCTTCTCCCATTGTGCAGTGAATATCTGGAGTTCTCTACTGATCAGCCATCATTTTATGGGATGGTAAGGCAGGCTTGATGGGTTGAATGGCCTCCTCTTGCTCCTATTTCTTCTATTCTAAACAATATAATTCATTTTAAAGAGTGAATACTTTGGAGATGATTTAGTACCTGACTTTAGATAAGAATGAAGGAAGTTAGATTACTTACAGCGTGGAAACAGGCCCTTCGGCCCAACAAGACCACACCGACCCTCCGAAGAGCAACCCACTCAGACCCATTCCCCTACATTTACCCGTTCACCTAACACTACAGCCAATTTAGCATGGCCAATTCACCTAACCTGCACATTTTTGGACTGTGGGAGGAAACCGGAACACCTGGAGGAAACCCACACAGACATGGGGAGAAGGTGCAAACTCCATACAGACAGTTGCCTGAGGTGGGAATTGAACCCAGGTCTCTGGTGCTGTAAGGCAGCAGTGCTAACCACTGTGCCACCGTGTTGCCCACTGTTGTTGAATCCAAAGGGTCAGCAGCACAATGACAGGAATCTTTGGCTTGGTCTTGGCTCACAGCTGCCAGCACTCAGAGGCCATGTGGTTTCTCAGCAATCAACAGTGGTGTTCTTGACAAACTTAACCAGACAAAGCAAATTGTGAAAACTTTGGGCCACACCAAAGCCCAGACCATGTACAATCTAATAGAGATTTTATAAACAACATGAGGGGTACAAGATCTCAGGACTATAATAAACAGAATTGTGGAAACTGAAAGAAAGTGAATTGACTATAAGGGGAGGAAACTTCCATTTACAGTCAGATGATATTTCACAATCAGATGATAATTAACGGTTAAATATATGCTGTTGCCAAGACAGCATATTTAATGGTAAAATGGGGCAAAAGGGAAAATAAAATGCTTAGGCCTAATGTAGGAAGTTAGTTTTTATGATGTTTAACATGTTGTATTTTGATATCCTTATGGAAAAATCTACTTCGGTACTGCCTCGATTGATTTTTGGGGGCTGGGGGAGGTGTTGCAAATATATAATTCTGAAAGGTTAGGATTTAAAATGTCCACTCTAATTTAAAATGACCGACAAGTATTTGCAGTGGGAAATGGTGAATGTACTTATTCTGTCCAGAGACAGGTCACATGATCCATAACTGAAGTCTATTGAAAAATCAAGAGACAGTATTCACACCTTAACACTAAAAGGGTGCAGTTTATGTAGAATGACACAAAAGACTTTTTGCAATGATTAAAAAAAAACAAGCTTTACTGCTGTGTAGAGCAGAGGGAGCTGCTTTTTTGTCAACAAAGCGCAGAATTGTTGTAAAAGTTGGTTTTCATTGTAAAAAGAAGGCAATTAGATTGATAGAATTTTCCAAGATGCGACAAATAAGCCACAGAACTTAATGTCTTCTCACGATGCAGGTTTGGTAGCATTTAATTGGATGAAAAGGTGCCTTCCCACATTTTTCCCCAAGTAGGCTTAGAATAAGAAGGTCCATGGATGGCCATCCCACCACTACCCCAACTAAACCAAGGCCCTTCCCAATCTCTGCAGGCATTCAATTCCAAGAGGTAGGGCAGTCACCTTGTGCAAAGCATTGAAAGCAAACTCTGTTGAATTTGTTTGTAGGTTACACAGTTACTCTTTGAAATTCATTCAGCACTCGATTGTGAGATCTGATTTCAGGAAGGGGAGACCACTGACATTCACCCCACTTCCCCAGTCAATGAGCCTCCCTGTGAACTGCATCCTGTCCTTTCTTATCTGTTGCCTGGGTTTGATCCAGGGATTTGGTTGGCTGAATTCCCAGCTGCATCTCCCCAAAATGGCACTGCCAGCCTCTGACATACCAGCACTTCTCAATGAGACAGTATTTCCCATTCCCAGAATCGTGCTGTCAGGGAAGTTCTGCTGCTGTCCACGTAAGAACGTCGCACTCAGGTACATGGTAAGGCAAGCCTTTCCCAGTGGAGGAAACACAGGCCTGTCACCAGCACTCCAGCCAGCAGGCAAGATTCCTGTCCCCTGGATCAACTTCTGCCAAAAGGGTCATACAAACGGTCAGTTCTAAATTGCCTCAGCTAAGTGGAATGAGTTTCAAAGTCTACTAGATGATTCTATCTGGCATAGCAGGGAGAAGCCAGAAAATACCTTGAGACTTAATTTTGTTTTGCAACTCATTTACCACAAGGATAGGATAAAGGAAATGTCTGTTGCATGATATTATGCATAGCATTTGAACTATCTTGATTTTATTTTGTTGGTTACAATAAAAGTCTTAAAACATGAAAAGTTATTCTTGTCGATCAGCCACTGGGAAAGTCATCCCTTTTCATTTAACTCATTCTCGATCTTTCTAGGTTGAGCAGACAAATGTCATTATTCATCCATCACTCAAGTTTAAACAACAATCAACATGAAAAGAATAACAGAATACTTTCAAGATTTTAAGGGCACAGTGGGTTGAAGCTTTGTAGCAAAATATAATTCAAAACGTGCCAGTTCCAACTGAGTGTATATGTAGGCACCTGTGGCGTAGGTGAAAGTGGCTGCATTTGCAGCCAAGCTTAGTATTTTGACAGTCCTAAGAGTGACACCTACACACACCCACCCACCCTTTTTGGTAAATAGTTACAGTCAAAACATTGAGCCCATAGTTTATCTGTATAGTAATGAAACAATTTGTTGTGACTTCCCAGCATTTCTTCATTTCATTTCAGACTGCTGGAATTGCAGTTTTTCTGGGCTTGTTTGCTGTTTGAGTTACTTCTGTTTCCCGCATGTATGAATGAATAGATTCTGTTCCTTATTTATTATAAGTTATGCTGTCTCATTTTTTTCATGTTCTTTTCTTCCATTCCATCTTTTATTTTTTCCATGACTGATTTTCCAAAATTATGGATCGCAAGCTGATTTTTCTATCTTTTGAATTTTTTGGAAATAGTTTGTCAATGAAAAAAAGACATCCAACAATGGTAATTGGACAAAGTTGTGTAGTGTTGGATGTAACTGTTAGCATATGCCTCATTCTAATAAGCAACACATATGCAGACCAGAGAACTCAAGAGCATTGTATTGGAGAAGCAAGGTTGTACTTAACTGAAAGACTGTTCAATTAGACTTTGCCACCTCCATGCGCATCAGTCAGTACGACAGTTCCTTTCCCTTCAGGCATGGGTTCAGTCTTTTTGAATGATCTGTTTCCTTTTCTTTCATTGCCCATTGCATAGAAGATAGAAGCTCCAAATAATTTTTGAAGCAATCACCAGCTCATTTCATCTGACAAGATAATGGTTTTTGAGTCTGAATGATATATTTTCCTAATATTCAGGTTGATGCATAAGCTTCATTAGTTTTCATTTGGTCTCAGGCTGAAGTTTTCAGATCATTACTCTGACTATCAAGAGGTCAGCTGTGTATACTGCTTGCTCCATCAGAGTTGGCATCAGAAACTGAAAGCATTGTGTTGTTGCTGGATATTTGATTGTTGTGTGCGTTATTCTGATCTGGTGCCGCCTGATAATCAGTATATGCACGGAATAAACATCTTCCCAGCCCCTGAACAATGTGGACAGAGGGGAGTCAGCTGATAAAATATACAGAGAGTGGAAAAATGAGATTATCGACTTCAAGGGCAAGCTGTCTGAGATTGGGTTTGAACAGCAAGGTAAGAATGTTACTAAGTTGCAAGATATCAATTTGCATTACCTGATCTCACCTCACCTTTATGCAGTTTGCTATTTTACCAGGCACTGGAGATAAACTGGTGGTAGCCGGAGCCTCCAGTTTGGTACTTGCTCCTCTGGGCCTCAATGTTGGATAGCATTCCCCAATATTTCAGGTCAAGCTCCATAGACAGTGATCACCTTCATTCCTCATCCAGTGAGGTCAGCACTGCAGCTACACCATGTCATCATATTGTGTTGTAAATGAATCAATTCACCACATCAACACTGCACAGCAGTCCTGCCTTGCCTTGGTTTGCCTTTTTTGCATATTGCTACATCATTCAGAATTTAGCGATTCGCAGTCTTTCTGCCTTGCTTTGCCTTGCCCTTTGTCTCTGTGCCAAAGCCAGGAAGCTTGTCATGGATGCCAGCAGTGATCAGTCAAGGGGGGTAGGCATGTTGGTGTATAAGAAAATCATGCCTGTAGCATGTGAAAGTAGTTTTTGTGGCCAACACATTGCATAAGCTTCTACCAAATGGCCATGTCTCAAAGTCTAATAGGAGGTAACAAAGTTTATTGATGAGGGATGGGCTGTAGTTGTCATGTACATGGACTTCAGTAAGGCATTTGATAAGGTTCCCCATGGTAGGCTGAAGGAGAAGGTGAAGTTGCATGGGGTCCAATGTGTTATAGCTAGATGGATAAGGAACTGGCTGGGCAACAGGAGATAAACAGTAATAGTGGAAGGGAGTTTCTCAAAATGGAGAACTGTGACCACTGGTGTTCCAAAGGGATCTCACTGTTGTTTGTGGTATACACAAGTGATCTGGAAGAATGCGTAGGTGGTCTGATTAGCAAAATCACAGATAACACTAAGATTGGTGGAGTAGCAGATCGTGAAGGGACTGTCAGAGAATACAGTAGAATATAGATAGATTGGAAAGTTGGCCAGAGAAGTGGCAGATGGAGTTCAATCCAGGCAAATGCAAGGTGATGCATTTTGGAAGGTTCAATTCAAAAGTGAATTATGCAGTAAATGGAAAAGTCCTGGGGAAAAGTTGATGTACAGAGAGATTGAGATGTTCAGGTCCATTGTACCCTGAAGGTGGGAACGCAGGTCAATAGAGTGATCAAGAAAGAATACGGTATGCTTTCCTTCATCGGACGGGATTTTGAGTACAAGAGTTGACAGTCATTTTACAGTTGTATAAGACTTTGGTTCAGCCACATTTGGAATACAGCGTACTGTTCTGGTCAGCACATTACCAAAAGGATGTAAATGCTTTGGACAGAGTGCAGAGGAGGTTCAGCAGGATGTTGCCTAGTACAGATAGTGCTAGCTATGAAGACAGGTTGAGTAGATTAGGATTATTTTCATTAGAAGGATGAAGGTTGAGGGGAGACCTCATTGAGGTCTACAAAATCATGAGAGGTACAGACAGGATGGACTTTTTTCCAGAGTGGGGGACTCAATTACTAGGGGTCATGAGTTCAAGGTGAGATGGGAAAAGTTTAGGGGAGATATATGTGAAAAGTTCCTTATGCAGAGGGTGGTGAGTGCATGGAATGTGTTACAGGGGAGGTGTTAGATGCAGGCATGATAGCGTCACTAAAGATTTAGGTAGACAGATACATGAATGGGCAGGGAGTAGAGGGATACAGATCCTTAAGAAATAAGCAACAGGTTTAGAGAGAGGATCTGGATTGGCACAGGCTTTGAGGGCTGAAGGGCCTGTTCGTGATCTGTAATTTTCTTTGTTGTTTGTTCTAATGTGAGTGGATCTCAGGCAACTCAAGGGAGATTGTTGTCAGGGGAGTGGGCCATGAACAGTCCTGTTTTTGCAGTGCAAATATTCCAGCGTGGGGTGGTAAGGCAGTTAAAGAACTGTACAAATATTAGTCAGTAGTTTGCACATTCTCCCTGTGTCTGCGTGGGTCTCCTCTGGGTATTCTGTTTTCCTCCCACAGTCCAAAGATGTGCAGGTTAGGCCTGATTGTCCAGAGTATCGGGATGTTCAGGCTGGGTGGATTGGAAATGCAAGATTACAGGAATTGGGTAAGGGGAATGGTTGGGATGCTCTTCAGAAGGTTGGTGTTGACTAAATGGGCTGAATGGCCTGCTTCCACACTATGGCGATTCTATGTCTCCTCACTTGAATCTGCATGCTGCAGCCAATAGTCTCCAGATTTCTCTGAGCACAACCACTTCCTCACCAAGTTGCATACATTTCCTGCCTGCCCCAGGTAGAAAGGGGAACAGTTAGCCAGTGAATGAAATCTCATGGTTAAAACTGCTTATGCACCTGACTAGTAGAAAACTAATTTATGTAAATTATGTCCTCCTAAAAATCATTGCTCTGTTCAAATGGGAGATAAAGCAGGCAAAAATGATAACTCAAAGCACTGGAAATATTTGGCTGTTCTGACAAGATTTGTTGGGAGAGAAAGAGAGCTAACGTTTCACTTTGTGACTGAAAGATTGGGCTGGACTCTCAAAGTGGAGGAGATTCCATATAAAAATGGTGGGTGGGACCTAGATTTGGAAGTACCATCCTCATTTCCAACTGATCTAATTGTTGCTGTTAAGGGAAAGAAGTCAGAAGGGGATGCATGTGAGTGAAATACAAAAGCAGTCTGACCATTTGTATCAGTACTAAGTCCAAATAACCTCATTGGTGCCGTAGCAAGGGTCTAATCCTGTATTCTGAGAGTCACATTTTCTCAGAGTTGATGTAAGTGATGTGACCAGCTTGCCAACTGGTCACAACTGGTTTGTAAATATGTCAAGTTATGAAGTTACTTGACCCCACAGCCCTCTAAAATGAAAATAAAGATGACTGATCTCAATGAGACTGATAAAAAGAATCTATTCCATCAGTTACAAAAGCTGTTTGTGGACAGGTCCCCAAGGGCAATTATATATCATTATGATGCTACTTTTCATAAACTGTAATTAGCTCAGCAGTGGTGTCTTAAACTTAGTTTGATTGACAGCTCAGAATGTATATTGAAATACTCACGGAGGGATTATGAATGGAAATTTGTTTCTTATGATAAAGGAATGAGCACTCGAGGAGTTTCATTTTAAATGGACTTAAATGAATGAGAGAGCTTAATTTCATCTCACCATGGTTTCGAAGGTCTTCACTTGGTGGATGTTTGGCAAGTTGGCATAAAGGCTTAAGAACAAATGACAGGAGATGGATGGCATAGTTTGGCATGCATTCTATTAAATTGGTATGGGATAACAAGGGCCATGGGTGTATCAGGGCATGGGTTGGCATTAGTTAGCATTAGGTTGACCCAGAGGCTAGGAGGAACCTTGGGTATGCTGTGGTTCTGTTCGCCGAGCTGGGAATTTGTGTTGCAGACGTTTCGTCCCCTGTCTAGGTGACATCCTCAGTGCTTGGGAGCCTCCTGTGAAGCGCTTCTGTGGTGTTTCCTCCTGCATTTATAGTGGCCTGTCCCTGCCGCTTCCGGTTGTCAGTTTGTCAGCGTGTCCAATACACACAAATGAAATTGCATCAAGACACTATTCAAAAGGACCACAACACACTGCAGCACACCAGAACTGCAAAAAGAGGAAGAGGAACACCTATACAAGGTATTTGCCAAAAACGGATATCCTCGCAATTTCATCAACAGATGCCTAACGGATAGACCACAGAACGATGACATGCCACAACCCAAAGGACTAGCCACACTACCATATTAATGGTAGTGTTGTCCCAGTCGAATTCATGTTGCTTGTCGTTTGCGTGTGTGGCTACTAAGGATAGCTGGTCATGTCGTTTCGAGGCTTGTTGATGTTCGTGGATGCGGATCGTTAGGTGTCTTCCTGTTTGTCCTATATAGTGTTTTTTGCAGTCCTTGCATGGGATTTTGTACACTACATTAGTTTTGCTCATCCACAAACTCCATCAACAAACACATCGACCTGGACCCAATATACCGGCCACTACAGCGGACAGCTGAAACTGACAACCGGAAGCGGCAGGGACAGGCCACTATAAATGCCGGAGGAAACACCACAGAAGCGCTTCACAGGAGGCTCCCAAGCACTGAGGATGTCACCTAGACAGGGGACGAAACGTTTGCAACAAAAACTTCCAGCTCGGCGAACAGAACCACAGCAACGAGCACCCGAGCTACAAATCTTCTCACAAACTTTGAATCTTGGGTATGGCTGGGAGCAAGGGTGGCATGAGTTGAAATAGGGGCATGAAAACAGCATGGGGGGTGGATAGGGTACGTTGGGGTGTGAGGGTATGGGCTGGATATCCTATAATTTAGGAAATTTATATCCTTTTCAACAATCCGGCTCAGCACTCCGCACCTTTCGTCTCCATCTGGGAATGTGGTGCCAACATCATACTGAACAAAACATCGACTCTAATGGGAATGGGACACGCTCCCCAGGTGTAATGAGAATCGAAATTTTCTTGAGACATGCTTATCACCTCAGGAGCAAAAATTTACATGTTAACTGTTTCTCTCATCACAGGTATCATCTGATCTGTTAGCCATTTCCATTGCATTGTGTTTTTACCTCCAGATTTCCAGCTTCTACAGTATTTTGCTTTTGAATTATATTGAGTCATTGTTTGAATGAAATACCAAACTTACAAAACGTTGTTTCTGCTCCTTCTAAAAATTGCTTGGCTTGTGGCAAAGACTGTGGTCATATCACCCGTAAATCAGTTTCAGTGTTGTTTCACGTCATAAACAGTACAAATTGCAGTTTTCTAATTATGAAGCAGATGTCAAATCATGCAAGAGGAAACAAGTCAAGCTGCTGTGACTTCACAATCTGTAAGACTTCAAGCTGATGAATTTTGGAAGTTTTAAATTATTTGATACAATGACAACATCTGTAACACGAAGTTATCAGGTATGTGATGTATCAATATCAAAAGCTCTTTTTTCAAAACAGTTCCATAGAATTGTTATCAATTAGCATTGTTATTTGACATTGTTTATGATATGTGCGTTTCATGAAAAATTGTAAGATGGATCCCATACAAATCCAAATTATAAATGTGATTTCCTAATATCTGTGAATTACTTTTATAAAAATCGTAAAATCTGAACATGAACAAATTTCCTTTATTTTTTCTAAGGAAGCAAAAGCATAGTCAGCAAATCTTTCCCCATTGGTTTTTTTTTTGTATAATACTGGAAGTACATCACGTTTCTTTATTTTTAACGTTGAAATATAAAAAGGAAGATATCCATGCTGGCTTTCTGCAAGCGAAATACAAATACCTTTCCTCTGCAGCCGTGTAAATTATTCTCTTCAGATAATTAACTAACTGTCTTTTGAAAGCCATGGTTGAACTACCTCCATCTTATTCTAAAGCAGTACAGTTCAAATTCTAACTATGCACTGCATAAAGAAACTTTCCTAAGTGTTGCCATTGCCTTTCTTGCCAACTCCTTTAAAATGATGCTCCTGGCTCTCAATCATTCTGTCGATGATAACAACATATCACAATCTATTCTGTCCAAATCCTGGATTAGTTCGAATCCCCAAAGAAATCTTCTTCTAATATTCTCTTCTCCACAGAGACCAGCACCACCACCTCCGAACTGTCCATATAACTGAAACTTCTCCTTTTAAAGAACTTTGTGACTGCTTTCTTCAAACTTTTCCTAAAATGTGATGGCCAGAATGGAACACAATACTCCAGCTGAGGCCAGACTAATATTTTATGCAGGTTATCACAACCTTTCTACTTTAAGCCACAATTTATAAAACCGAGAGTTGCTTTCACTCCCTTTGCCTCCAGCTACCTCCATTGGCATATGCACATATATTTTGGGATGCACCAGCACCCACTTTAGAATTGTAACCTTTACAATACATTGCTTCTCCTTATCCTGTTCTTAAAATGAAATATTTTGCCTTTTGTCCACATAAAATCTTAGACAATTTTTACAATCATTTTATCACTTTGTCAGTGTCCTTTGAAATGTACTTGGAATACTTCTAAGTTTTGCACTGTTTGCAAATTAACCTGTGCTTCATATATGCAAGGCTGGATCATCAATACATATCAAGCAAAGGTGATGCATAAAAAGAAGGTATGAAAAAAATGTTTGTCAAAAGTATTTATTTGGCATATAATTGGTATTTAGACACGAATTGGAACTTAAATTGTGCCATTTTGCGAAGGCATCTTTTCCCATAAGTTTCTATTTACACTTGTTTGCATATCATGGAGTCATAGTGTTGTGCAGCATGGAAAGAGTCCCATAGTTCAGAGGGTCTATACCTGGTCATCAGGTTTCTATTTACTTTAGTCTCATTTTCCAACATTTGGTCCATAGCCTTGAGTTTCAGGTGTTCATCTAAATCGTTTCTAAATGTGTCGGGTGTTTGCATCTACCGTCCTTTCATGTAGTAGCTTCCAGAGAGCAACCACCCTCTGGGTAAAACAAAATCTTCCTTAATTCCTCTCTAAGCATTTAAAATCTATGCCTGCTAGTTGTTGACTGCTCTACAAAGGGGAAGTGTTTATTCCCATGCACTCTATCTATGCACCTCATAATTTTGTACAACTCAATATGGTCCCGTCAGCTTTCTGTGCTCTGAGGACAACAGTTGTAGCCTTCCTAATCTCTGTGCAGTTGCAACATCCCAGAGCAGGCAACAAACAATATATCTCACTGAATGAAAGACCTGTCACAAATGAACCCTTAGGTCTCTCTGTTCTACAACACTACCCTACTTTTAATTGTATAAGTCCTGCCCTTGTTTGTTTTATCAAAATGCAATACGTCACAGAGTTTAATTTGGATCAATCTACCACTCCTCAACCCATTGACCCAATTAATCAAAATCTCTCTGTAATCTAAGGTAACAAATGTACTTACCATGCCTTCTATATTCTTGTCTAAATCATTTATAGAAATAACAAATAAAAGTTCAGGTACATAATACTTTGAAGTTTACATCACATGGTGATTAAGGAGGTGTTTGGCATGCTTATCTTCATTACTCAGACCTTTGAGTAGAGGAGTTGGGGTGTCATGTTGCAGTTATATAGGATATTCGTGAGGCCTCTTCTGGAATACTGTTCTGGTTGCCCTGTTATAGAAAGAATATTATTAGGCTGGAGAGGTTTCAGAATAGATTTTCCAGCATGTTGCCAGGAACGGAGGGTTTGAGTTATAAGGAGAGGCTGGATAGACTGGGACTTTTTTAACTGGAGCACAGGAAGTTGAAAAGTGACCTTGTAGAGGTTTAGAAAATAATGAGAGGAATAGATAATGTGAATGGCAGGTTCCATTTCCCTAGAATGGGGGATTTCAAGACTAAGGGACATATTTTTAAGGTGAGGAGAGAAAGATTTCAAAATGACATAAAGGGCAACTTTCTTCCAGAATTGGTGAATGCAAGTAGACTTACAACATTTAAAAGACATTTGGATAATGATATTAGAAATGTTTAAAGGGATATGGGCCAAGCACAGGGAGGTGGGACTAGTTCAGTTTGGGATTGTTAGTGGCATGGACTGGTTAAACCAAAGGCTCTTTTCTGTACTGTTGGAATAATTAACAAACAGCGAAATTCACAGCTAACCATGGAGGAACCTGTGTGGGAGAGCTCACAGCACAGGAACAGATAAGTGCATAGCTTTTATGTGTAACCTTGTTGTAAATCTGCAATAACGAGTAGGGTGGGCTGTTTCTTGATTATATGTTTTATTGAGATCTGTCGCTTAATTAAATTTTAAAAATATAAACCAGAACTATTAAGTTAGCCTGGAGCAGTGTTTTTTAGAGCAATAAGATGGTGCTATTTTCTGGGTCTGTAGTTTGTGAAAGATCAAAGACGGTTTTCAATAGAGTGATGTGCTCTTCCTGTCAGAGGTGGGAGCTTAAGGACTGTGTTACTGATGATGATGTCTGCAGGAAATGACTTTGGCTGCGAATCCTACCAGATTGTATGGATCAGTTGGAGCAGTAGTTAGAGGCAATAAGGAATTTACAGGAGCTAGGGGGTGTGATGGATGGCAGGTATAGGATGGGGGAAAAGCCGCAGATACAGTCAGTTAGATGGGTTAACTCCAGGAAAGGTAGGAGGGGTAGGCCGGTAGTGCAGGAGTCGTTTGTGGTTATCCCCATCTCAAACAAGTATGCTGCTTTGGAAAATGTAGGGGTTGATGGACTGTTAGGGCAATGTAGCATGAACAGCTAAGTTTCTGGTACCAAGATGGCTCTAAGGTAATGAGGGAAACGTCGGAATCTAAGCAATCAATTGTGATAAAGGACTCTCTAGTCAGAGGCACAGCCGGCCTTTTGTGCAGCAAGAAATCAGAATGGTGTGTTGCCTTCCTTGTGCCAGGATCACAATATCTCAGAGATGGTGCAGAATGTTCTCAAAGGGGAGAGGGACCAGCAGGAGGTCATTGTACACATCATAACTAATGAAATAGGAAGGGAAAAGGACGAGATTCTGAAGGGAGAATATAGAAAGTTAAGCAGGAATTTAAAAAGGAGACCCTTGAGGAAAGTAATATCTGGATTACTCCCACGGCTATGAGCTAGTGAGGTTAGGAATAGCAGGATAGAACAGATGAAGGTTTGGCTGGGAAGCTGGTGCAGGGAGTCAGGTTCATATTTTTAGATCATTCGAGTCTCTTCTGGGGTAGAAGTGACCTGTACATGAAGGTCAGATTGCATGTGAATTGGAAGGGGATTAATATACTGGCAGGGAGATTCACTAGAGCTGCTTGGGAGGATTTAAATGAGTAAGGTGGGGAGACGGGAGGGGTAGGACCCAGGGGAAATAGTGAGGAAAGAGATCAATCTGAGACTGGAACAAAGCAGAGAACAGGATAGGACTAATGAATTCAACTGCACTTATTTCAATGCAAGAGGCATAACAGGAAAGACAGTTGAACACAACATGGTTGGGAACATGGAACTGGGATATCATATCAATTACAGAAACATGGCTCAGGGACGGATAAGATGACAGCTTAATGTTCCAGGATATAAATGCTATAGGAAGGATAGAAAGGGAGAGGGAGACAAGAGAGGAAGGGGATGACATTTTTGATAAGGGATAACATTACAGCTGTACTGAGGGAGAATATCCCTGGGAATACATCCAGAGAGGTTTTTGGGTGGGTCAATGGGCTGAGAAGTGGCAGATGGAGTTTAATTGAGATAAATGCAAGGTGCTGCATTTTGGGAAAGCAAATCTTAGCAGGACATATACACTTAATGGTAAGGTCCTAGGGAGTGTTGCTGAACAAAGACCTTGGGGTGCAGGTTCATAGCTCCTTGAAAGTAGAGTCACAGGTAGATAGGATAGTGAAGAAGGCATTTGATATGCTTTCCTTTATTGGTCAGAGTATTAAGTACAGGAGTTGGGAGGTCATGTTGCAGCTATACAGGACATTGGTTAGGCCACTGTTGGAATATTGCATGCAATTCTGGTCTCCTTCTTAACAGAAAGATGTTGTGAAACTTGAAAGGGTTCAGAAATGATTTACAAGGATGTCGCCAGGGATGGAGGATTTGAGCTATAGGGAGAGGCTGAACAGCTATAGGGAGGGGCTGTTTTCACTGGAGCAATGGAGGCTGAGAGGTGACCTTATAGAGGTTTATAAAATCATGAGGGGCATGGATAGGATAGATAGACAAAGTCTTTTCCCTGGGGTGGAGGAGTCTCGAACTAGAGGTCATAGGTTTAGGGTAAGAGGGGAAAGATATAAAAGAGACCTATGAGGCAACATTTTCACTTAGAAGGTGGTATGTGTATGGAATGAGCTGCCAGAGGAAGTGGTGGAGGCTGGGACAATTGGAACATTTAAGAGTCGTTTGGATGGGTATATGAATAGGAAGGGTTTGGAGGAATATGGGCCAGGTGCTGGCAGGTGGGACTAGATTGGGTTGGGATATCTGGTCGGCATGGATGGGTTGGACTGAAGAGTCTGTGCTCTATGACTCTATGACTGAGAATTAAGAAAGGGATGATCACCTTACTGGGATTGTATTATAGACACCCCCCCACCCCCAATAGTCAGTGGAAAATTGAGAAACAAATTTATAAGGAGAACCCAGTTATCTGTAAGAATAATAGGGTGGTTATGTTAGGGGATTTGAACATTCCAAACATAGACTGCAACCACCATTGTGTTTCGGATTTAGATGAAGAGGAATTTGTTAAGTGAACACAAGAAAATTTTCTGATTCAGTATGTGGATGTACCTCCTAGAGAAGGTGCAAAACTTGACCTACTCTTGGGAAATAAGTGAGGTCTGCAGATGCTGGAGATCAGAGCTGAAATGCGTTGCTGGAACAGCGCAGCAGGTCAGGCAGCACCCAGGGAACAGGAGAATCGACGTTTCTGGCATAAGCCCTTCTTCAGGAATCAGGAAGAAGGGCTTATGCCCGAAACGTCGATTCTCCTGTTCCCTGGATGCTGCCTGACCTGCTGCGCTGTTCCAGCAACACATTTCAGCTCTTGGGAAATAAGGCAAGGCAGATGACGGAGGTGTCAGTGGGGGAGCACTTTGGGGCCAGCAATCATAATTCTACTAGTTTTTAAATAGTGATGGAAAAGGATAAACAAGATCTAAAAGCTGAAGTCCTAAATTGGAGGAAGGCCAATTTTGATGGTTTTAGTCAAGAACTTTCAAAAGCTGATTGGATGCAGATGTTCACAGGTAAAGGGATGGCTGGAAAATGGGAAGCCTTCAAAAATGAGATTACAAGAGTCCAGAAACAGTATATTCAGTAGTTTAGGGTGAAAAGCAAGGCTGGTAGTTGGAGGGAATGATGGATGTCTAGAGAAATTGAGGTTTGATTAAGAAAAAGGAGGAAGCATGTATCAGGTATAGACAGTTGAGATCGAGTAAATACTTAGAAGTGGCAGTAGGAACATACTTAATAGGGAAATCAGGAGGGCAAAAAGGGAGATATGAGAAAGCTTTGGCAAATAGGGTTAAGGAGAATCCAAAGGGATTCTGTAAGTACATTAAGGACAAAAGGGTAACTAGGGAGAGAATAGGGCCCCTCAAAGATCGTCAAGGCAAACTATGTGTGGAACTAAAGGAGATGGGGCAGATTCTAAACAAATATTTTGCATCAGTATTTACTGTGAAGAAGGAGAAAGTGAGGACTGCAGATGCTGGAGATCAGAGTCGAGAGTGTGGTGCTGGAAAAGCACAGCAGGGCAGGCACCATCCGAGGAGCAGGAGAATCGATGTTTTGGGTATAAGCCCTTCATCAGGAATACAGTGGAGAAGGACATGGAAGATATAAAATGTGGGGAAATAGATGGTGACATCTTGAAAAATGTCTACATTGAAAAGGAGTAGGTGCTGGATGTCTTAAAATGCATAAAAGTGGATAAATCCACAGGACCTGATCAGGTGTACCCTAGAACTCTGTGGGAAACTGGAGAAGTGATTGCTGGGCCCCTTGCTGAGATATTTGAAGCATCAATAGTCACAGGTGAGGTGCCAGAAGATTGGAGGTTGGCTAACAGTGTCAAGAAAGGTGGTAAGGAAAAGCCAGGGAAGTACAGACTGGTGAGCCTGACATCAGTGGTGGGCAAGTTTAGATTAGATTCCCTACGGTATGGAAACAGGCCCTTCAGCCCAACAAGTCCACACCAACCCTCCGAAGAGTAACCCACCCAGACCCATTATTTACCTCTGATTAATGCACCCACCACTATGAGCAATTGAGCACAGCCAATCCACCTGGCCTGCACATCTTTGGATTGTAGGAGGAAACCTGAGTACCCAAAGGAAACCTACACACGGGGAGAATGTGCAAACTCCACACAGACAGTTGCCTGAGGCGGGAATCGAACCCAGGTCCCTGGTGCTGTAAGGCTGCAGTGCTAACCAATGAGCCACCGTGCCACCCAATTGTTAGAGGGAATCCTGAGGGACAGGATTTACATGTATTTGGAAAGGCAAGGACTGATTAGGGATAGTCAGCATGGCTTTGTACATGGGAAATCATGTCTTATGAGCTTGACTGAGTTTTTTGAAGAAGTAACAGAGAGGTTTGATGAGGGCAGAGCAGTGGACATGATCTATGTGGACTTCAGCAAGGCGTTCGACAAGGATCCGTATGGGAGACTAATTAGCAAGGTTAGGTTCATGGAATGCAGGGAGAACTAGCCATTTGGAAACAGAACTGGCTTGAAGGTAGAAGACAGAGGGTAGTGGTGAAGGGTTGCCTTTCAGACTGGAGGCCTGTGACCAGTGGGATGCCACAAGGATCAGTGCTGGGTCAACTGCATTTCATCACTTATATAAATGATCTGGATGTGAACATAGAGGTATAGTTAGTAAGTTTGCAGATGACACCAAAATTGGAGGTGTCGTGCACAGTGAAGAAGGTTACCTCAGAGCACAATGGAATCTTGATCAGATGGACCAATGGGCTGAGGAGTGGCAGATGGAATTTAATTTAGATAAATGTGAGGTGATGCATTTTGGAAGGGCAAATCAGAGCAGGACTTATACATTTAATGGTAAGGTCCTTGGGAGTGTTGCTGAACAAAAAGACCTTGGAGTGCAAGTTTATAGTTTATTGAAAGTGGAGTCGTAGGTAGATAGGATAGTGAAGAAGGCCTTTGTTATGCTTTCCTTTATTGGTCAGAGCATCGATAGGAGTTTGGAGGTCATGTACAGGACATTGGTTAGGCCACTTGAAATATTGTGTGCAATTCTGGTCTCCCTCCTATCGGAAGGATGTTGTGAAACTTGAAAGGGTTCATAAAATATTTATGAGGATGTTGTCAGGGTTGGAGGATTTGAGCTATAGGGAGAGGCTGAACAGGCTGGGGCTGTTTTCCCTAGAGCATCGGAGGCTGAGGGGTGACCTTATAGAGGTTTACAAAATCATGAGGGACATGGATATGATAAATAGACAAAGCATTTTCCTTTGGATGGGGGAGTCCAGAACTAGATGGCATAGGTTTAGGGTGAGAAGGGAAAGATATGAAAAGAACCTAACGAGGCAAGCTTTTCACACAGAGTGTGGTACGTGTATGGAACAAGCTGCCAGAGGAAGTGGTGGAGGCTGATACAGATACCTCTTAAATGTTATAATTGTATGAGTGTATGAATTGGAAGGGTTTAGAGGGATATGGGTCATGTGCTGGCAAATGGGACTAGATTAGGTTGGGATATCTGGTTGGTGTGAACAAGTCAGACCAAAGGGTCTGTTTCCATACATCTCTAAGACTCTATAACTCTAAGCCTACATACATGGTAACACTTGAGGATTTTTTTAAAATGAAAAAGGTTCCCTGCTGTGTTTCCTTGCTTTAGGGCTGTAATGTAAGAATTTTGACCTTTATTTCTTTACTTTGTTTAATTTATATCTAAGATTTTGTACCGCAGCATCTTTGTACCTAAGAGGGAGCCAGAAATAGCTATTTTGCCCGGTTTTCGCTGTACTCATGTATCCCTGTACTTGAGTACATGTGACAAAAATAATCTAATTCTAATATTTACAAATGGCAAGATAGAGAAGTTTTATTAAAATAGCTGAACATAGGTCCAAAGCATTTTAATCAAACTACCTACAACTTGACTAACATCATTGAGAGTGATGTCAAAATAATTAACTGAACCATTTACCTGTTAAATTGGTGCACGTTAGTTAGTAGTCAGTAAGTTTAAAGATTAAAAGCCTTTTATAAAATGCTGAATTGGCTTTGTATCTGTTTTTAAGAGTCTCCTCATAGGTTCCCATACCCTTGCAAGTGGTACAAGAATAATTCGGATAGGGCATAGACCATCAGGCCCATTGAACCTGCTCAGCCATTAAAAATATCATGGGTGACTTTAGGCTTCCATTTTCCAACCTTCTCCACATCCTTGGTTCCCTGACAAACCAAACGCATCTTTATCCCAAAGTTAAATATAATCAACAATGGAGTCCCCATGCTGTGGTTGCCTCAGATAGTGAAAACAATCACCCTTCACGGTTTACCCCATAAAGCTCATTCAGAATTTTGTATACTTCAATGGGATCATCTCTTATGTTTCTAAACACCAGGGAACATATAAGCCCAATGTACTCAATCTCTAATAATAGGAAGTTCTGTCATTAACAGGAAGCAGTCTTGTGCATATTCACTGTACTGTCTCTGCTACAAATAAATTATTTCTTACATTTGAAACCAAAACTGCATACAGTACTGAAGATGTGGGGCTGGAGATTGGTGACCCCACCATGTCTGTCTTCAGTGCGAACACATTATACAGAGCAGGTGGTTAGACCACCACCGTCGTACCCAGTCTCCATAATATGGATATCAACCCCCAAAACTTGGAGGGTAGATAGGGTACCAAAATCAGCAGCCCACCCATCATATGTAAATAAATAATTTAGAGGAAATTGACCATGATAACATATTCACTGTCCATGCAAATATCTGGCTGGCATGGGCAGCTGAGTGGGACTAGGCAGATTGTTTTATGAACTGCTTTCAAAAATAAAACTATGCAGAGAAAAGGGGATACCATCTTTAGGGGTGCACTTTGTGAATTGTGGACATCCACCAAAAGTTAGTATCAAAATACCTGCCTACCAACCTCAGTGAACTCACAACGTATACCTCTAATTAACACCAAAATAGAAATTGCTGGGAGAATCTTAGCAGGCCTGGCAGCTTAGTCATAGAGTCATACAGCATGGAAAGAGATCCTTTGGTCCAACCAGTCCATGGCGAACATAATCCCAAGCTAAACTAGGCCCACTTGCCTGTTCCTGACTCATATCCCTCCAAACTTTTCCTATTTATGTACTTATCCAAATGCCTTTTGAACCTTGTAATTGTACTCACATGCACCACTTCCTCTGGAAGTTCATTCCACATACGAACTACTCTGAAATAATTGCCCCTTCTCACCTTACAAATGAGCCCTCTCGTCTTGAAATCCCCCAACCTAGGGAAAAGACATCTAATCCTCCCATTATTTTATAAACTTCTATCAGGTTGCATCTCATCCTCCCAATATCCACTGAAAAAAACTCCCAGCCTATCCAGCCTTCATTCATTATTCAAACCTTTCATACCTGGCAACATCCTTATGAATTTCTTCTGAACCCTCTCCAGCTTAATAATACCCTGCTTTTAACAGGGTGACCAGAGCTGGACTCACTACTCCAGAAGAGGCCTTACTAATGTCCTGTACAACCTCAACATGGCTTCCCAACGCCTATACTCAAAGGACTGAATAAAGAACGCCTTTTTAAAGCTGTAGAGAGAAAGCAGTGTTTCAGGTCCAGTGACCCGTCTTCAGGGGGAATCTGAGAGGTGGAGATATGGCCACCGTGCTGTTAGAAGTGGAGTCCAGGAGTTAAAATGTATCATGGAAATAGAAATAGAAAGTTAGGTCATGTTCAGCCAATGGTGTGATGGGGAGATGAAATAGAAAATGTTATAAATGTTCAGAGGTCCAGTAGAATTGTGGGTGGCACGGTGGTACAGTGGCTAGCACTGCTGCCTCACAGCACCAGAGATGCAGGGTTCAATTCCCGTCTCAGGCGACTATCTGTGTGGAGTTTGCACATTCTCCCTGTGTCAGCATGGGTTTCCTCTAGGTGCTCTGGTCTCCACCCACAGTCCAAAAATGTGCAGGTTAGGTGAATTGGCCGTGCTAAATTGCCCGTAGTATTAGATGTAGGGGAATGGGTCTGGGTGGGTTGCTCTTCGGAGGGTTGGTGTGGACTTGTTGGGCCGAAGGGCCTGATTCCACACTAAGTAATATAATCTTAAGAGTGAATATTTCAGTTATATGATCTTTCAACTCTGCCTACCTAACTGTTACATTGTTTACCTGTCACTTCACCCATGTGTCCTTCCATCCATATGCTGCCCTATTAATGACTACCTCATCCAGCAACCACCATTTCCATCTTATCTACCTACCCTCTTATCCATTTACTGGAAACAGCAACCTATTCCCATTCACCCATTCACTAACATTCATGTTTCAACTTACTGTACAGGAGTTAGTGCCATAAAAAGGGGCTACTGTGTGTTGCATTTCTTGAAAAGCTGGGCTCAGAAGACCTGGTTAGAAATGTAGAGCTGTGTAATGGCGAATACAGGTTTGAGGGGGCGGCAATCCATTATTTCACTATTTAATAGTGGTAGATGTTGAGTTTCCCACCGGAGACAGGAAAGCTATGTAACCATTACATTTAGCCTCTTCCTCAACCTTTTTCTATTGACTTTGTTTTCTGTGCCCCTGGGGTAACAAGATTGCTCCTCTCGTCCATCTATAATTGGCAACTCCATAATTGCCAAATCTTGGTCTCAATCATGAAGTAAATCTCACTAATTTCAAGTATGCATAAATTAATTATGCTGAGTGTAAAAAGCTAATACTCCAATCAATAATTTTAAGCCATATCAGTAGCAGTATAATGCTTAGACACTTGAGAGATGTTACTGTGTAAGCCTTGTACTAAGTCTAAGTATTAACACAACTCAACGTTTGTTGAATGAATAAGTTTAAGGAAGGACTTCAGATAAAGGCCTTAAACATAGCAACTTCTTTTAAGCAACATAGATCATGCAGTCTGCTCCATAATAACTGGGTGAAAAGGAATGCAGTTTTATATGCATACTGAAAACATTTTCACTAAATTTTTGCATGCATTGAGAAACACTGATAGAAGTTTACTCAGTGTTTACATGTAATCACAGTGGTAGATGTAGAGTGCTGTAGATTTTGAACCATGTTGTTGGTGATTCCTTGAAAGAAATACCCCTTTTGTTATAGCTCTGGGAAGTCCCAAACTGAAAAGCCACAGAGCTTTGTTAGAAAATGCTGCCAGAGGTAATTCAAACACAGAAAATAGTATTTTATTGATAATTTCTATAAATTCTTGTAAATGTTATGAACTTTAATTTCTTAATTTTGTCAGAAACATTAGTTCCATTAGTGCATTGACCACTTCGTGAAAACAGTGAGTGCCATTTTGACATTTTTTTTTAAAAAACCATTTTGACTCAAATATTTCCTTCTTAATCAGTTATGATTCATTGACATTGTATTAAAATATAAAGAACCTGTATTTAAGGCATTTTAGAATTGCAGTCACTGTTGACATTTCCAAAGTATTAGCTGCTGATTCACGCATAAGTTTCACAAAGATGAAAATATTAACCAAAACATTAGGAGAACTCCCCTTTTTTGAATAATACTGTAGGCTTTTTAATATCCATGTGTGACAGTAAATGAGATTTTTTTTCTTCCTAGCATTCCTCATTGCTGCACATGAATGTCAATTGATATTAGACACTCAGAAGGGGGTTTTGAACACACAACCATCTGACTCTGAAGCACAAGTTCAAAGATTTGCCACTTCAAGCATTTTTCAAAACATCTTATTAAATTCCCTGTGCTGTAGGGCAAGCTCAGTTATGGAGTCTAGAGATGGATAGCACAGAAACACAGACCCTTTGGTCCAATGAGCCACTGTGTTGTATTTGTCTTTATTGATCAGTGCATTCAATATAGGAGTTGGGATGTCGTGTTGTGTTGCGGCACGGTGGCACAGTGGTTAGCACTGCTGCCTCACAGCGCCAGAGACCCGGGTTCAATTCCCACCTCAGGCGACTGACTGTGTGGAGTTTGCACATTCTCCCCATGTCTGCGTGGGTTTACTCCAGGTGTTCTGGTTTCCTGCCACACTCCAAAAATGTGCAGGTTAGGTGAATTGGCCACGCTAAATTGCCTGTAGTGTTAGGTGCAGGGGTAAATGTAGGGGAATTACGTCTGGTGGGTGCGCTTCGGCGGGTCGGTGTGGACTTGTTGGGCCGAAGGGCCTGTTTCCACACTGTAAGCAATCTAATCTAATCTAAAATTCATCCATATCAATCAGCTATCTTAAATTAATCCAGTCCCATTTGCCAGCATTTGGCCCATATCTTTCCAAAACCTTCCTATTCATGCACCAATTCAGTTGTAACTGTACCATCCTCCACTACTTCCTCTGGCAGCTCATTTCATACATGCACCACCCTCTGCGAGAAAAAGTTGCCCCTTAGGTTCCTTTTATGTTTTCCTCTCTCATGATAAATCTATGCCCTCTAGTTTTGCACTACCCTACTCTGGGAAAAAGACCTTGATTATTCACTCTATCCATGCCTCATGAGTTTATAAGTCTCTATAAGGTCACACCTCAGCCTCCACGCTCCAGGAAAATAACCCCAGCCTATTCAGCCTCTCCTTAGATCTCAAACCCTCCAACTCCGGCAACATCCTTTAAATTTTTTCGGAACCTTTTCACTTTAAACAACATCCTTCCTCTAGCAGGTACGCCAGCTCTGACCAGTATTCCAAAAGTGGCCTAATCCATGTCTTGTACAGCCACAACACGACATCCCAACTCCTATATTGAATGCACTGATCAATAAAGACAAATACAGCACAGTGGCTCAGTGGTTAGCACTGCTGCCTCACAGTGTCAGGGACCTAGGTTCAGTACCAGACTTGGGTGACTGTCTGTGTGGAATTTACACATTTTCCCCTGTGTCTGTGTGAGTTTCCTCCCACAATCCAAAGATGCGCAGATTAGGTAAATTGCCCATAGTGTTCAGGGAAGTATTGGTTCAGTGTAAACATAAGGTAGGGGAGTGGGTCTGGGTGGATTACTCTTCGGAGGGTCTGTGTGAATTTGTTGGGCCAAAGGGCCTGTTTCCACAATATAGGGATTCTAATCTAAGTGTACCAAATGCCTTCTTCACTACCCTGTGTCACTTCTTTGTCACTTCTCCAAAAAACTCAATGAAGTTAGTGAGACACAGTTTCCCATGCAGAAAGCCACATTGACTATCCATAATCTGGCCTCACCTTTCAAAGTACATGTAAATCTTATCCCTCAGAATCCCCTTCAACAACTTACCCTCACTGATGTTAGGCTCACCAGTCTACAGTTCCCTGGATTTTCCTTATCCCTGTCTTAAATAATGGCACCACATTTGCCACCCTCCAGTATTTTGGCACCTCACCCGTGGCTATCAATGATACAAATATCTGAGCAGGGGGACCAGCAATCATTTCCCTGGATTCCCACAAAGTGGAGGGATACACCTCACCTCATTAATTGGTCAGTAGCCTCTCAACAATAAGATTTAGATAGCATGCCTTATTACCATAAAATTAGGGAGTTGTTCAGTGTTATGACTGGTGTTCTTTAACTTTCTCTTGAAATTCAGTCTGTGAGTACATGAAATTCTGGATTTATTCAACATTTCTGGTAGTGTTTGTTCACAGAAAAACAGAGGGAATGACGACATCAATTCAGAAGTCTGTAACTCTTCCTTTAAGTGAATTTATAGAGTCAGAGTCATACAGCACAGAAACAGACCTTTCAATCCACTCATCCATGCCAACCATGTTTCCCAGGCTAAACTACTCCCATTTGCTGCATTGGGCCCAAAACCTTCTCAACATTTCCTATTCATGTATCTGTCCAAATGTCTTTTAAATGTTGTAAGTAAACCTGCATCTTCTGGCAGTTCATTTCATATATGAACCATCCTCTGTGAAAAAGTTGTCCCTCAGGCCTCTTTAAAATCTTTCTCCTCTCACCTTAAAATTGTCATAGAGTCATAGAGATGTACAGCATGGAAACGGACCTTTCAATCCAACCTGTCCATGCCGACCAGATATCCCAACCCAATCTAGTCCCACCTGCCAGCACCTGGCCCATATCCCTCCAAATCCTTCCTATTTATATACCCATCCAAATGCCTCTTAAATGTTGCAATTATACCAGCCTCCACCACTTCCTCTGGCAGCTCATTCCATGCACGTACCACCCTCTACGTGAAAAAGTTGCCCTTTAGGTCTCTTTTATATCTGTCCCCCCTCACCCTAAACCTACGCCCTCTACTTCTGGACTCCCCGACCGCAGGAAAAAGACTTTGTCTATTTACCCTATCCATGCCCCTTATAATTTTGTAAACCTGTGTAAGGACACCCTTCAGCCTCTGACGCTCCAGGGAAAATAGCCCCTACCTGTTCAGCCTCTCCCTATAGCTCAAATCCTCCAACCCTGGCAACATCCTTGTAAATCTTTTCTGAACCCTTTCAAGTTTCACAACATCTTTCTGATAGGAAGGAGACCAGAATTGCACGCAATATTCCAACAGAGGCCTAACCAATGTCCTGTACAGCTGCAACATGACCTCCCAAATCCTGTACTCAATACCCTGACCAATAAAGGAAAGCATTTCTGCCAGAGGAAAAGAAATGGCTGAGTGTTCGTATACAAACATAAGCAAAAGGAAGCAAATTTGACTGGACAATGTTGGTTATTCTAGACATTTTCTTTGAATTAGTGAGCTTTCAACATGACGTTATTGTATGGAGGAACAGACACACTAAGCTGAATGACCTACTTTGACTCCTCAGTCCTCTGGTCGATCAATGAATAATCAAAAGATAACATTGAAGCCACCTCAAGTTTTGATCTTTGTAAGAACTTCGAGAAACATAATTTTGAAAAGTAATCTGGAGGAATGACTCTGAGAAATGTCTTCAGAAAGACAGAGTTTGCAATCAAAGACAGCTTAAGGAATAAAGCTTTGGGAATCAACCACTGTTCTGCCAAAAGGGTACAAGCAATCTGCAAATTCTGTTGCTGCAGATGTAATGATGAACAACAAACCTTCTCTCTTTCTGTCTCTCTCAAAGTCTGATCTTCATACTGAGTCCATGTGTGCTAGCAATGTCCAACTATTCAACTACGGAAAGCACTGCAGCTCATCAATTCTGATGTCAGGTTTTCAACACCCTTCACTTCAGAAAGAATTGTCAAATAAATGATAAGTTTTACAATAGACTAACTTTACTTGCATCTTTAAGAGTATGGTTTACTCATAACTATTTTAAATTTGTTTTTAGTTAATGACTGAATTACTTTCTTTCTTGTTTGGTTTTGCTCAGTTGGCCAGACGTTTGCAAATGCAGAGTAACTCCAAGTGTGTGGATTCAGTTCCTACACCTGCTGAGGTTACCATGAAGGACTTTCCTTCTCAATCTCTCCCTTGCCCGAGGCGCGGTGACCCTCAGGTGAAACCATCACCAGTCATCTCTCTCAGAGAATAGCCCTATGACTATCGTACGACAATGGCAACTTTATCTTGATAACTTTCAGCAATAATTGTGTAAAATTAACCTTTGATCTTGTTTAAGACTAAAACTTTACTGCAGGTTATTTTTAAATGGGAACACTGAAAAAAAACTAAGAAAAGCAGCTAATAGAACAATATAAGTTCACAATTGGCTTTGCAGTTACTCCAGATGTGGTCATACAGTACTTAATTGTTAGATGTCACTTACAAATTCCCTTCATTTTAGCTCTTCCTCCCATAAAGTTGGAAGGTCCATAACCTGCAGGTCTTAATCTCTTGCTTCTCTGTCTCTTGAAGTCCTCAATCTGCTGACTCCAATCTCTGATGGCTAAGCTCTTCTGTGTAGCTTTCACCTATAACAGTGCTAATATATGCGTGAGGTTCAAAAACAAAATTACTGGAGGAGCTCCTAGGAGAAGGTCACCATTCATGTAAAAGAAAATCATTCTGCAAGAGGGTTGCATACATTAAAATAGGAAGTCCTGAAAATCATGGACAATAATTTGAATTTATGTTTAATCTAATTCAACTTGCCAAAAAGAGATAAGTTAAAAAATAAGAGAATGATGTGTTGAACGTTGGGGTTGATCCAACCTTCTTAATTTCCTTCCTTTTGAAACATGGCTTTACCATCATAAGACAGTTCAAACTCTGACTCACAGGTGGACCACAGTCATCACACTACCTTTTCCCTGCAGAGGCATCCAATTGACCTCACTCTCCAATAGACATCCCACCTCCTTACAGTAGATTACTGATCCTCTTCCTCAGTGGACACCCAACACACTCACGCCCAAAAGACATACTCCTTCCCACAGATAGATAGTCAACTGTCCCCCTTCCCTGATATCTGAATGCCTCAATACCATCATCTGACCCACAGATGGGGAGATGATGGCCCAGTGATGTTATCGTTGGACTATTAATCCAAAGATCCTGGTAGTGTTCTGGACACTTGCGTTCAGCTCCTGTCATGGCAGATGGTAAAATTTAAATTCAATAAATATCTGAAGTTAAACATCTAATGCTGACCATGAAAGTATGGCTGATTGTCAGGAAAAGCCCATCTGGTTCTCTAATGTCCTTTAGGGAAAGAAATCTGCCGTCGTTACCTGATCTGGCCTACATGTGACTCCAGATCCACAGCAATGTAATTGGCACTTGATGCAATTAGGGATGGGTAATAAATGCTGGCCTGGCCAGTGACACACCCACATCCCATGATTAAAACCAAAACAAAACTCTACCTACTGACCCATTTTCCTGTACCCCTCACTGAACTGGCACACCACCCACTCGACACACCGCCCACTCACAGACCCAGCGCTCTACCCCCTCAGTGTCATGTCAATCAGCCATCACCCATATGCCACCTTAACACACTGTGCCTCTGCTACTTGTCCTCCTCTCCTAACTTCAAGCTACTTCCCCTCACTTACCAAGCATCTTAATGCTTCCGCTCACTTGTATACCCACATTCCTACAGCACTTACTGCACTCACTGACTTGGCACCTGTACTTGTTCACTCAGCTGACACTCTACCTGGCACACCCACCTGCCATCTGACTCCCAATACCCACATACTCCTGCACTTACATAGTTAATGTACACTCAACAACTTTAAACATAGAATACTGCAGCTATTGCAATGTAAAAAGGATGTGTGACTTCTGCTGCCTCTTGTGTAGATTGTTGAATTGCCTCTGTTATGAAAATTCCTGCCTGACCAGGAAACACCTGAATGGGGAAGTGGACAACCTCTTGACTGATTTGGCTTGGAATTAGGGGTGGACCCAGAGCTGAGTATTCAGTCTTACAAACCTGTCACTGTGTTCAGTCTCTTTCCCACAAACCTAATTCCTCTTACTGTTGTTGTATGACACAGATTCCAAAACCACACAGGCTTGTACATTTAAAATAGTTGCATGATATTACAGCATGTCACACATCAGTGTAAAGTTACCCCTTTCACATCTCATCACTCTGTCAGTGTGTCAGAGACAGTGACAGTCAGTATCGGTGTGTAATGTACATGAACATCAATAATCATAGAACCCAGACTATATAAATCTGTGATAGCCTGGCTTGAAAATAACTAATGTTGCAAGTAAACTTCAGCTTTCTGACTCAAGTAGAACTTGATCATTTTCCTATGCAAATAACTTTCCACTAACATCATGAACCACAATATTGTCAATTGTAAGTTTCTGTAAACATTTCCTATATTGTTTTGTTATCACATATGTTTTCTAAACTATCAACAACAATATCTTGTACATAGCCCCTCTAAGTAAAACATTCAAAGGCATTTCACAATAGTACACAGGGAAAATTAGGAAAATTCCAAGAATCATAGAAAGAATTACACTTTAAAGAATATCTTAAAAGTACAAAGAGAGGGGCACAGAGATAACAAAAAAAAATTTTGAGAGGAATTCCAGAACTTAGAGCCAAGACGGGTATAATATTTGCCTGCCAGTGACAGATATTGTACAATTTCACAAGAACAGGACTGGAGAAAGTTACACAGATAGGGAAGAGCAAGCCCATGGAAGCATTTAATAATAAGGTTAACATTTTGAAACAGATGTGTCACTTAAACTGATAACAGGTCAACAAACAGGACTGGTGAGTGAATAGGACTTGGTTTGTGAATGGAAACAGCACAGTTTGAAAGACCACAAGATTTTGCAGTGAAGAAATGGAAAGCTGGTCAGGAAAGTATTGAGGTAATTCAGTCTAGACTTATCAAAGACATGACTGATGTGGTCAATAGCAGGTAAGTTGAGGGTAAGGGCTGAGTCTGGCAATGTTATGGATGGGGTGACTTTATAAACTCATGAGGGACATGGACAGGGTGAATGGCTGAGGTTTTTTTCTCTGGATAGGGGAGTGGAAAACTAGAGGGCATAGGTTTAAGGTGAGAGGTGAACAATTTGAAAGGAACCTAATGGGCAACTTTTTCATGCGGAGGCTGGTACGTGTATGGAATGAGCTGCCAGAGGAAGTGGTGGAGGCTAGTACAACTACAACATTTAAAAGGCATCTGGATGGGTATATGAATAGGAATGGTATGGAGGGAAATAGGCCAAATGCTGGCTAATGGAACTAGTTTAATTTAGGATATCTGGTCAACACGGATGAGTTGGACTGAAGGGTCTGTTTCCTTGCTGTACAATCCTTTAACTCTATGTGGAAACCAGCAATCTAATGGAAGTACATTTCAAGGTCCAACATGACACCAAGATTGTGAACAGTTTGGTTCAGCCTCAGATATTTGCTCAGGAGAGTGATTGATTTAGTAGCTTGAGCCTGGAGTGAAGACAATCTCTTTGTTCTTCCCAATGTCCAATTGGAGGTTATTTGTGCTCATCATGTGCTGTATACAGTCTGATAATATAGCAACAGAGGAGAAGTAGAGAGAATGGATGATAAGGTATGGCTGGGTGTTGTCGGTGAATATGTGAAAACTAACACTATTTTCAGAAGGTGTCACTCAGGATTAGCATATAAATAAGAAATAAGAGGGAAGCAAAAATACTTTCTTAGAGACATCAAAGGTGCATGGTTGGGGGATACACTGGCCAGGATTAAGTGGGTCAGAATAATGAGGGAGTAGTCCTATCTAGCTGAACAATGGTGAGGAGAATTTTGATTAATATGGTGTGCCTAACTGTGTCAATGCCTGCAGACAGTTTAAGTAGGACAAAGAGAGAAAATTTACCTTATCCACAATCTAATAGGTTGACTTTTGTGAGTTTGATAAGAGCTATTTTATTTCTGTAGCCGGAAGGAAATCTGATTCGAGCAATTCAAAGACAGAGTTCTGGGAAAGACGGACATGGGTTTATGCAGTAATACTTCTGACAGGAATGGGAGATTGCAATAGTAGTTTACAAAAGTATTGGATTGAAGAGTGATGACAGCAGCTTTGAAGGAGATAGAAACAGTACCTGAGGAAGGAGAACCATTCACAATGACTTCATTATACAGGAAGTTACGTGGTCAGGAGCATAAAGAAACAGTGTTGAGAAAGCAGAAGGTGACTTTCATAAACAATGTGAGCTCAGAGAAGCATGAGGAAAGATAGAAACTGGAGAAGGTTGTGGTTTCAGGGCTAGAGCAAGAGGGAACTTACAAGCAAATTTGATTTGATGGGCTTGTGGAAGTGAGGATATTTTCAGAGGCAGCTGATTAGTTGGCACAATTTCCCATAAAAGGTATTCCACGGTCTTAATTTTGGAGGAGGAGAAGGTTTAAGAAGACTTTTGTAGGAGAAGAAAGAACCTAGGGTTATTGCTACATTCCACCATAATCTTGGGATATCGAGGAATATTTGCAGATGAGTGTAGTTCTGCATAATGCTTTATGTGATCCCACCAGATCGAGAATACACACACACACACACACCATCTCTAATACTTACCCTCCACCTGGCCTTGTACTTGAGCCTGATCTCTTTGTTGCGAACTGCTGATGTGACTTCAGCCAGCCGTTACTTCCTCTAACCTGTCTCCTTTTGAACCTGCTGCATTCTATTCGGTCAGTTCCAACCCTGACCTTGTTGTCAAACCTGCAGATGAAGGTGGTGGAGTTGTTGCTTGACGTGCTGTCCTCTACCTGGCAGTGGCTGAGTGCCAACACTCAGATACTTTCTCCTAACCATCCGTTATGACTGCTATATCAAACATAAGCATTTAGCGTACTGGTCCTAGTCGCCTCCTTTTCACCATGAATATATTATCTCTGTACGTGTCCATCCCCTATTCGATGGTCTGATGGCTCTCTGCTTCTTCCTGAACTGTCACTGACCTCCTCTGGCGATCACCCCTCCACCAGGTCCCAACACATAGTCCCCTAACACTGCACACAGTCTCCTGTCTACCTCCTTCCCAATATCCACAAACAGGACTGTCCTGGCAGACTCATCATTTCAACCTGTTCTTGCCCCATTGAACTTACTTCTTCCAATCTTGACTCTTTTTTCGTGCCTCGTTGTTTCACAATTTCCAGTTTTCTGGTCCAAGCTGCTCTCTCTTCATGGGTGAGCAATACCTCAGCACATCTGTTCCTAATCAGGATGGTCTGAAGGCCTTCTGCTTCTTCCTTGAAAAGAGACCTGAACAATCCCATCCACAGCCTTCTTTCACCCAGCTGTGCTTGTTAGCACTTTGAACAGCTTCTCCTTCAACTCATTTCACTTTCTCCAAGTCAGAGGTGTGGCTATGGGTACCTGCATGGGTCCCAGCAACATCATTCTCTTTGTTGGATATGTGGAATATTTCTTGTTCCAATATTATTTGGACCCCCACTCAACTCTTTCTCTGATATGAAAATTATACCATTGGCTTGCTTACTGCTCTCATTAGGAATTGCAAAACTAATCAATTTTGATTCATAGAACATAGAATGTTACACTGCAATACAGGCCCTTCAGCTCTTGAGATTGTGTCTACCTGTGAAATTAATCTGATACCCATCTAACCTACACTGTTCCATTATTATCTATATGTATATCCAATGCCCATTTAAATGCCCTTAACATCGGCGAGTCTACTACTGTTTTTCAAATGTGTTGTGATATCTCTGGTCCATCTCTGACTCTCCCCTCCCTTTCTTCACCTTTGTTTCAATCTCTGTCTGTCAATACCTATTACAAGCCCACTGTCTCGCATCTACACCTTAACTACACCTCCTTAAACCTTACTTTCTGCAAAGTTGGACGAACCAACCCAACCAACCTGTGGCACAGCATTTCAACTCCCCCTCCCACTCCACCGAGGATATGCAGGTCATTGGACTCATCCACCGCCAAACCACAACAACCCGACGGTCGGAGGAGGAGCGTCTTATCTTCCGACTGGGAACCCTCCAACCGCAGGGGATGAACTTGGACTTCACCAGTTTCTTCATCCCCCCTCCCCCCACCTTGTCTCAGCCGGATCCCTCCAGCCCGGCACCGCCTTCCTGACCTGCAGTCTTCTTCTTGACCTCTCCGCCTCCATCCTACTCCGACCTATCACCCTCACCTTGACCTCTTTCCACCTATCACATTTCCAACTCCCCTCCTCCAAGTCCCTCCTCCCTACCTTTTATCTTCTCCTGCTGAACACTCTCTGCTCATTCCTGAAGAATGGCCTGTGCCCGAAACGTCGAATCTCCTGTTCCCTGGATGCTGCCTGACCTGCTGTGCTGTTCCAGCAATAAAGTTTCAACTTTGATCTCCAGCATCTGCAGACCTCACTTTCTCCTTTCTGCAAAGATACCATTCCATTCTCACAGTTTCTCATTCTGTCATATCTGTTCCAATGTTAATGCCTTACACTCGTGTGCCTCTGACTTCATTCCCCTCTTTCCTCAACTGAGGAAATCCACCCTCAGCATTTCACAGGGAGCATTCGCTCCATGATACCCTAGTCTCCTCTTCCATTACTCCCAATACCTCCTCACCTTACCCCAGACCCCCGCCCTATGACGCCTTCCCATGTAATTGCAGAAGGGGTAACACTTGCAGTTTTGCTTTGTCCCACCTCATTGTCCAAGGAACAAATCTTCCAGGTGAAGCAGAATTTTACTTGCGCTTCTTTCAAAATAGTCAATACTCACAACACATCTCCCTTACATTGATGAGAACAAATGCAGATTGGATGACCACTTTATGGAATCCTCCACTTTGTCCATAAGAATGACCCTGACCCTCTGAGTTGCTTGCCACCACCTTGCTGTCATGTGTGGTACATTTGCCTTCATTGCTCAGATCATTGAGTTTAGAAGCTGGGATGTCATATTTTGGTTGTACACGATGTTGCTGACATCACTTTTGGAGTACTGCATGCAAATCTGGTCGCCCAGCTATAGGAAGGATAATATTAAATTGGAGACGGTGCAGAAATTGTTTACAAGGGTTGAACAAGGTTTGTGTTATAAGGAGAGGCTGGATAAGATGGGATCTCTTACACTGGTTGAAGGGTGACCTTATAGAGGTTTAAAAAACATGAGGAGTGTAGGTAAGGTGAATAGATAAGGAAAGGTCTCTTCCATTGAGTTGGGAGTTCAAAACTAAAAGACAAACTTGATTGAGTTATTTGAAGAAGTAACAAAGAAGATAGCTGAGGACAGAGCAGTAGATGTGATCTATATGGACTTCAGTAAGGCGTTCGACAAGGTTCCCCATGGGAGACTGACTAGTAAGTTTAGATATCATGGAATACAGGGAGAACTAGCCATTTAGATACAGAGCTGGCTGAAAGGTAGAAGACAGAGGGTGGTGGTGGAGGGTTGTTTTTCACACTGGAGGCCTGTGACCAGTGGAGTGCCACAAGAATCGGTGCTGGGCCCTCTACTTTTTGTCATTTACATAAATGATTTGGATGCGAGCATAAGAGGTACAGTTAGTAAGTTTGCAGATGACACCAAAATTGGAGGTGTAGTCGACAGTGAAGAGGGTTACCTCAGATTACAAAAG
>NC_057715.1:12257416-12288863 GCF_004010195.1 Chiloscyllium plagiosum
CTATAGGAAGAGGCTGAACAGGCTGGGGCTGTTTTCTCTGGAGCATCAGAGGCTGAAGGGTGACCTTACACAGGTTTACAAAATGATGAGAGGCATGGATAGGGTAAATAGGCAAAGTCTTTTCCCTGGTGTGGAGGAGTCCAGAACTAGAGGGCATAGGTTTAGGGTGAGAGGGGACAGATATAAAAGAGACCTAATGGGCAACCTTTTCACCCAGAGGGTGATACGTGTATGGAATGAGCTGCCAGAGGACGTGGTGGAGGCCAGTACAATTGCAACATTTAAGAGCCATTTGGATGGGTATATGAATAGGAAAGGTTTGGAGGGATATGGGCCGGGAGGTGGCAGGTGGGTCTAGATTGGGTCGGCATGGATGGGTTGGACCGAAGGGTCTGTTTCCATGCTGTATATCTCTATGATTCTATGACTCTTAATCAAGTGAATTATGTGTGCAATTGCAATACTGCTGGTTTCTATGGCTGCACACACAATAAATTCACAATATTTCCTTCACAACATCCCCTTCACAATTCATGGAACTTTTCAATGTTTGTTTTTTATTGTTGCATCTAATATCTATTTTTTTAAAAAAAAGGTTAAAAGGTTGTTTTTTTTCAATCCCCAGAATCTCCCAAGCTCCCCCTAAAGGTGTTTTGACGAGTGATGATTCTTTATCTCTGATAAACTTCAGTCAGCCAATTCAGATATCATTCTGGAAGGCAGATGTTTGCAGTTCTTGTCACCTGATCACAAGTATTTGAAAAATTCTACAAAATCTCTGATTTTGCATTTTACTGTCAGAAATAATTATGGACTTCACTGAACAACCAAGGGTAAGAGGTTAAGGTGTAATCACTCATGAAATTAGTTTACATTTGTGTACAATTACATTAGCTGTATAAAAAGATAAATCAAGAATGTATACATTTATTTTGTGTGTCCTTTGTCATAAGTAATATATTAATAGACTATGTGCTTATAAATACTAGTAACATTATAAACATGCAGCTGTACTTATTACGAAAACAAATGTTTGATAATGCTACCATTTTGATGGGAACAGTGTGTTAGCAACCATACTCCATTATTCCATGAGTCAGCACAAATTGAAATATTACTAATTAACATGGTCATTAAGATATGTAATTTTAAAATATTTTTTATCACTATTCCATTTATTTTAGGTCTGAAAACTGGTTCAAAATTGATATTTTGCCCAACAAGGATATGGCTAAACGTGAGCTAAAATCCAAGAAGTGTGAATTAATTGATTGTCTGTCCAGTGATCCTGACTACATTTTGCAGAAAATCGACTCAAAGGAAATGCTTTTCCTACATGAATATCAGGCACTTAAATATCAGCAGAACCCTGTTAAAAGGATTACAGATCTCCTCGACCTCATCTTAGGAAAAGGAGACAAAAAATGTGAGGAATTTATCCATGCACTGCAGGAAGTTCAAGACACTTATCCTCAGCTGAAATATTTAGTAGCAAACAGCAATAAAAGTCCAGGTAAGGTAATGGAATACTGGCATCAACATAAATTCTTTGGAAAATCTATTTTCTTCAAAAGTAACAAAGACATGAAGATTTTTCCCTAAAGTCTTTAAGAAGATGCAAAAACATGAGAAAAGGTTTACCACATATTTTGCATGCAAGCGGTGTTTAGTATTAGAACTAAATAAACTGACATTTAATAAGTGCTTTTAAGCTGGGAAATCATTCCACAGTGGGACCATCAAACCAATCCGAAACGAGGCCACATGAGGTGATTTTAGGGCAATTCACCAAAAGCTTGGAAGAAGACGTAGCCTTTGAGGAACTTTTTCTTAAAATTCATATGGGCATCTTTGGCTGGGCCAATGAATACCGCCAATTGCTAGATGCCCTTCAGAAGGTGACAATGAGTTGTCCTCTTGAACTATGGCAGTTTGCTTGTGTAGATATACCCACTATGCTTATCCCATTGAATATTTTTACATAGATTCCCTACAGTGTGGAAGCAGGCTATTTGGCCCATCAAATCCACACTGACCCTCTAAAGAGCATCCCACACAGACCTATCCTATCCCTGCAACCCTGCATTTCCTGTGGCTAATCCACCTAGCCTGCACATCTTTAGATAGTGGGAGGAAACCAGAGCACCCGGAAGAAACCCATGCAGACATGGGAAAAATGTGCAAACTCCACACAGACAGACAATCAGCAGAGGGTGAAATAGAACCTGGGTCCTGGTGCTGTGAGGCAGCAGTGCTAATCATTGAGCAACTATGTCGTGGCATGTTTCAAGCTAATTTCCACATATTATGTACATGCCTAATATTCTCTACACATGCAATATTTTACATCTATTTGTCTGTATTGAATATCTTGACAATAGATTTGTGTCATAATAATGAAAGTGGCTTCAAATGTGACAGCAACCTGATGGCATGACTTATCTCCAACCTCTACACTCCTTTTCATGGCAGAACTTTCTAACTATCCATCTGATTTTACATCCCTTGTTTATAAAATGAACAAAATGGATTTAGTTCTTTAAAGTGGATTTTCTGAATGCAAGTTGCTGTGGAAAACTGATCTCCCAGAAGCGCAAGATCATTGCATCTGATTAAGTTGCTGGAATTCTGACCTCTGAATCAGAAAATTGTCAGTTCACATTCCACTTCAAAGCTCAAGCACAAACTGTAGAGCGACAAGTCAGTGCAATACTAAGGGAGTGCCTTCCTGTCAGGAACGCTTCCATCAGTTGAGCTCCAGGTCTTAAACACGTGCTCTGGTCGATGTAAAAGATACTATGACACCATTTCAAAGAAAAGTAAGGAAGTTATCTCCAGTGTCCCAATCAATATTTAAGCCCTCAATCAGTGTCATAAAACAGATTTTTTTAAAATCACACAACACCAGGTTATAGTCCAACAGGTTTAATTGGAAGCTCTCTAGCTTTCGGAGCGACGCTCCTTCATCAGGTGATTGTGAAGCAGCAGCGCTCCGAAAGCTAGAGAGCTTCCAATTAAACTTGTTGGACTATAACCTGGTGTTGTGTGATTTTTAACTTTGTACACCCCAGTCCAACACCAGCATCTCCAAATCACAAAACAGCTTGGTCACTATCGCATTGCTGTTTATGTGATGTTAAAGTGCACAAAATGGTTGTGCCGTTTCCTACATTACGAAAGTGAATACACTAAAAAAAAGTATTCATTCTGAAATGCTTTGAGTGTTTGGTGGCTATGAAAGATGTTTTATAAGTACATGTCTTTGTGATTTGTTTCTCCGACCACTAAAATGAATGGACAGAAAATTATGAGTGCAATGGTAATCTCCCAATTGCTACTACTGACACACATTTACTTACATCTAATACTGTACAACCTCCAGCAGCTGCTGACACAAACCCCTAGATCGTAGATACTCAACTTCGGCAACTTAAAGGTAGATGTAATCATACATGTAAAAACCATATGATTGTATGTCATGTGATCAAAACATCAGCATGATCAAACTTCTAGATTGCAGAGTGTTTTAATAAAGACAACTAAAATTGAGAAGAAATGGTTAGAGTAGACATCATTGAGATATCTCTAATAACAAGACCTGATTGTCAATAAGATTAGATAGAAGAGATTTTGGAGAAGTAACAGGGGAAATATTTGTATGCAGAGGGTCATGAGGATGTAGAGTGCACAACTAAAGCTAATGACGGAAGTAATATTTATTGTTCAGTGCTTCCTTGCAACTGCACCATTTTACAGCTATGAGCTCGTCAGAAGTAGCTTAGTTAGAAATGATGTTCAGCAGGTTGTGGAGACCGGAGGGCCTGTTTCCGTGCTGTATAAGTCTATGACTCTAAATGAGGTGTTCACAAGTAACAAAGATATTCTGGATTATTGTCAATTTTTCATAAGGGACAATAAGGTAATAATTAGATGTAGGAGCAGAAGAGGCCATTCAGCCATTGGATCTGCTCCACCATTCTGTGAGATCATGACTGATTGAAAATCTTCATATTCACTTGACAGCCTTTCCCCATGATCCTTAGTTCCCTTACTAATTAAAAACCTGCCGATCGCGGCTTTGAACGTACATAATGAGCCAGACTCGACAACCTCAAAAAGTTGACAAAGGTGCTTGGTTCACTTTGCCACTAAACATCCTCATCTCATTGGGCACTGAAATTTCACTGATCTGAAGAAAACCTCACTTTAATATACCCAATGGTAATCTTGTAACCTACACCAGTTACTGCAGAGCAGAACATGATGACGCTAAGGTACCAAAGAGAACAACATCCCATACTCCAATGCACAGCGTTCCCATCCTACAATTCATTAATTGAAGAGGCTGTATTCTGTTTTGGTTTCACTCAATGCTCTGTTGTTAATTTTATAGATTATCAATGTAGCATAACAGCGATGGAAGATTACCCCCTGGTGGTGAAGCAGCCACAGTTATCTCTTGACCCAAGTGAAATCAAACCGAAAAAGAAATTCAAAGAGTCGTTTCCAATTCATGGAGGACAAGTGAGCACTGCACAAGATGAGACAAATTTTGGAATGTTCAGCTGTCTGATGGATTGTATGAGGTCTGTCACTTTCCGTAAACTTTAAGTATTGCTGAATCATTAGCTCATAATAAACAGATTGTGGACTACCTGGAAAGGAAATGTAAAGATATGGAAAGTAGAAAAAAAAGACTATGACGTCCTACTAAACAGGTGATGATGCCAATATCAGACTTTATCCATCATCTGTGTATTCTTCTAAAAACTCAGTGATGTCCAGCTGTGAAAATCACTACAAAAATCTTGTTTTCAAGTTCCAATTTCGCAATTCTTGAAAGAAGGTTTGAAAAAATTAAAAACTATGTCTTGAATTGTTAAGAATGAAAATTCCTAAGACTTTGAGCAGAAGCCTACATGAGTCTAAGCAACATGGCCTATGGCATGTTTTGCGGCTGAATTGGACAAGATGCCTGATGAGGGCTATCTTATTGCTGGAAACAACTCATTGCATCTCTACGCATTTGAGAAGTAGTGAGGCAAGTTTCATGTTAGGCAGCTGTAAGTTGCCAATTAGGAGGATTATTGCTCATCAAGCACCTCATTGACGTCACAACTTATCTCAATAATATTCAGCTTCCTATCTTATCAAATGTGCCAAACAAACTAGACATTGAGAATTCTTGACATAGAAATCACAGCAGATACCTAGCTACTTCGGCTCACTGTTTTGTCCAAAGGATCTCCATTTGAAAACCGGGTGGCAACATCTCAGAAGGCACTCCATCACCAGCAGCCACACACACAATGTCCCACACCCCCGGACATTAGCATCCGAATGTGTCAAGGGATTGAAGAATGGTTCAGCAAGTTTGCAGATGACACAAACGTTGGAGGTGCCATTGACAGTATAGAGGGCTGTTGTAGGCTGCAGCGGGACATTGACAGGATGCAGAGATGGGCGGGGAGGTGGCAGATGGAGTTCAACCTGGATAAATGTGAGGTGATGCATTTTGGAAGGTCAAATTTGAAAACTGAGTACAGGATTAAGGATAGGATTCTTGGCAGTGTGGAGGAACAAAGGGATCTTGGTGTGCAGGTACATACATCCCTTAAAATGGCCACTCAAGTGGACAGGGTTGTTAAGAAAGCATATGGTGTTTTGGCTTTCGCCAACAGGGGGATTAGTTTAAGAGTCGTGAGATCTTGTTGCAGCTCTATAAAACTTTGGTTAGACCGCACTTGGAATACTGCGTCCAGTTCTGGTCGCCCTATGATAAGAAGGATGTGGCTGGTTGGAGGAAAGTATAGAGGGGATGTCAGAGGCGGGTTCTTTACACAGAGTTGAGAGAGCATGGAATGTGTAGCCAGCAGCAGTTGTGGAAGCAAGGTCACTGGGGACATTTAAGAGACTGCTGGACATGCATATGGTCACAGAAATTTGAGGGTGCATACATGAGGATCAATGGTCAGCGCAACATCATGGGCTGAAGGGCCTGTTCTGTGGTGTACTGTTCTATGTTCTAACCCTCATGGCACATCTCCAATCCTTGTAAATAATTTGTCTGCATATCAATGCTGCAGCAAGGACAGTTTACACTCAGGGACACACCCAGCTCTTGGAGTGAACCAGGCTACAGCTCTCGCTGTCAACTTGCTGATACACCACTCACCCTGAACCAACCCCGATGTTCACAACATGCCTTCCTTGCACTGACTTGCCCATTTGTACTCTCCCCCTTGGTCAGCTACCAGGCTCACATAAATGCTGTATTGCCTTGGCATTTGGAGCAGGCACAATGTTAGGAGGCTTGTCACAGTAATTAGCAGTTCTCAGTCAAGTCAAGACAAATCACCTTTAGACAGAGGGCCCCTGCACAGTCAATCAAGGGCAGTGTCTGTTGCCAGTCCAGAGGCTTGGTCACAGCAACTCAGCTATTCTGGCTGGTCAGAATCAGGATATCTTCATTGAAAGGATCCATCTTGACTTTTCCAATTGAATGTGAGCTTTCTCCTCCTGATATGAGAGAGAGGGGCAGGAGTTACAGGAGAGGAAAGTGGGTGGTATAATTGTTACTGTTGAGGCAGGTGGGGAGGTTTGCCTGATGAAAAGTGTTGCAGGCAAAAGGGAGACTGGTGGAGCATGAACCTTTTAAATTAGACGAATTAACATTCTGCATCTTTGTTTATGAGCAGTGTTTAGATGTATAAATATCGTTGCTTATGTATTTACTGTCAATTGGTTTTAATGATGAAATGGATATATTAAAAGTCTAATTCTTTAACATTTCTTATCTGTACCTCATAATAATTGTCTTCTCAATTAGTTGTATCTCAAAGAATTGTGGTCACTTGAATAGGAAACATGTGAAATAGATCGTTCGCTTCAATGAATATCTGATTAAATTGAGCCAAACAGTGAACGAACACAGAGCACAATTCATTTCAAGCAATGACAGACAGCCTTCATTTAATTATATAATTAATTCATACCTAACTCTATCAGTAGATTGCAGATTAGAAATTAACCCATTTAGCCTGACTACAAGGCTTCACATTTTGAACCCAGCTGTCTGGAGTTGGAGAGTTAAAGCAACTGACTATTCTGGAATCTGGACCGAAACCATGGCCCAGATTATTACCGTGGCAATGAGCCTCTTTGTCATGATGAAAATGGCAGACATGTATGAAAATCATAAGTCCAAACCTTGATGATGATGACACCTCTTAGTTTTATTTCGGGCAGGAATTGGAATTGATCATATTTCAGATGTTCCCAATTTTTTGGAGGCAGGTGACCACTTATTTTTCAGCTCCCTCAGCTGAAATGGAAGGACAAAAGGGTAACTAGGGAGAGAATAGGGCCCCTCAAAGATCAGCAAGGCAGCCTTCGTGTGGAGCCACAGAAAATGGGGGAGATACTAAATGAGTATTTTGCATCAGTATTTACTGTGGAAAAGGATATGGAAGATATAGACTATAGGGAAATAGATGGTGACATCTTGCAAAATGTCCAGATTACAGAGGAGGAAGTGCTGGATGTCTTGAAATGGGGAAAGTTGTATAAATCCCCAGGACCTGATCAGGTGTACCTGAGAACTCTGTGGGAAGCTACAGAAGTGATTGCTGGGCCCCTTGCTGAGATATTTGTATCATGGATAGTCACAGGTGAGGTGCCGGAAGACTGGAGGTTGGCAAATGTGTTGCCACTGTTTGAGAAGGGTGGTAAGGACAAGCCAGGGAACTATAGACCAGTGAACCTGACCTCGGTAGTGGGCAAGTTGTTGGAGGGATTCCTGAGGGACAGGATGTACATGTATTTGGAAAGGCAAGGACTGATTAGGGATAGTCAACATGGCTTTGTGCATGGGAAATCATGTCTCACAAACTTGATTGAGTTTTTTGAAGTAATAACAAAGAGGATTGATGGGGGCAGAGCAGTAGATGTAGTCTATATGGACTTCAGTAAGGCGTTTGACAAGGTTCCCCATAGGAGACTGATTAGCAAGGTTAGATCTCACGGAATATAGGGAGAACTAGTTATTTGGATACAGAACTGGCTGAAAGGTAGAAGACAGAGGGTGGTGGTGGAGGGTTGTTTTCATACTAGAGGCCTGTGACCAGTGGACTGCCACAAGGATCTGTGCTGGGTCCTCTACTTTTTGTCATTTACATAAATAATTTGGATGCAAGCAGAAGGGATATAGTTAGTAAGTTTGCAGATGACACCAAAATTGGAGGTGTAGTGGACAACAAAGAGGGTTCCCTCAGATAACACAGGATCTTGACCAGATGGGCCAATGGGCTGAGAAGTGGCAGATGGAGTTTAAATTCAGATAAATGAAAGGGAAAGCAAATTTTGGGAAAGCAAATCTTAGTAGGACTTATACACTGAATGGTAAGGTCCTAGGAAGTGTTGCTGAACGAAGTCGTTGGAGTGCAGATTCATAGCTCCTTGAAAGTGGAATCGCAGGTAGATACGATAGCGAAGGTGGTGTTTGGTATGCTTTCCTTTATTGATCAGAGTATTGAGTACAGGAGTTGGGAGGTCATATTGCAGCTATACAGGACATTAGTTAGGCCACTGTTGGAATATTGCGTGCAATTCTGGTCTCCTTCCTATCAGAAAGATGTTGTGAAACTTGAAAGGGTCAGAAAAGATTTACAAGGATGTTGCCAGGGTTGGAGGATTTGAGCCAAAGGGAGAGGCTGAACAGGCTGGGGCTGTTTTCCCTGGAGCATCAGAGGCTGAGGTTATACAGGTTTACAAAATTATGAGGGGCATGGATAGGGTAAATAGACAGTTTTTTCCCTGGGGTTGGGGTGTCCAGAACTAGAGGGCATAGGTTTAGGGTGAGAGGGGAAAGATATAACAGAGACCTAATGGGCAACCTTTTCACACAGAGGTGGTACATGCATGGAATGAGCTGCCAGAGGAAGTGGTGGAGGCTGATCCAAATGCCTCTTAAATGTTGCAATTCTATGGGTATATGAATAGGAAGGGTTTGGAAGGATATGGGCCGGCAGGTGGCAGGTGGGACGAGATTGGGTTGGGATACCTGGTCAGCATGGATGGGTTGGACTGAAGGGTCTGTTTCCGTGCTGTACATCTTTATGACTCTATGACTAGGACACTAATACACTTCCAACGCTATCCAACATAAAAGTATTGATATTGTTCCTCAGTACTACCAATTTTTACCTCATTTGTTCCTAAGTAATCTGAGATCATAGAGTCTGCTTAGAAGTGACTACAGGAAGATGCACAATGGAAATGGACAATCACATAGCAAAAGGCTGTGAACTGAACATGTGTTCAATACTGCATTCTTAATTCCATCCCTTCCTGTTGTGCCCAAAGTACACAGATGACTGCAGTGTAATTGTCCACTATGCATCAAATTTATAAGCCACTCTCAACCTCTTCAATACTACAAACAAAAGACACAGCCTGTCTTTAAATGATACCAAGCCTAAGATCATTTTTTAACCCACACCCAGTCAGTAAAATATACTGCGGATGCTGTAAATCAGAAACAAAAACAAATTGCTGAAAAAGCTCAACAGACCTGGCATTATTTGTGGAGAGAAATCAGAGTTAATGTTTCAGGTCTGGGTTCTGAGAAAGGGTCACTGGACCCAAAATGTTAACTCTGATTTCTCTCCACAGATGCTGCCAGACCTGCAGAGCTTTTCCAGCAATTTCTGTTTTTGTTTCAGTTGCAGAGTCATAGAGATGTACAGCATGGAAACAGACCTTTCAGTCGAACTCATCCATGCTGACCAGGTATCCTAAACTAGTCCCATCTGTCAGCACTTGACCCATATTCCTCTAATGAATTCCTGATGAAGGGCTCCGGCCTGAAACGTCGATTCTCCTGATCCTTGGATGCTGCTTGCTTTTCCAGCAAACACTCTCGACTCTGATCTCCAGCATCTGCAGATCTCACTTTCTCCATATCCCTCTAAACCTTTCCTACTCATGTACCCATCCAAACTTTGTGTCCATGTTGAAGGAGTGACTCTGGAATGTGGTGAGCAGTTATCATACTTGGGCAGTCACATCTCTTGCAGGGTCAACATTCATAAAAAACGCCCAACACTGAAGAAGTTGTGCAAATTCATTCTTCTTCAATGAATGACAGGGATTGATTGACAACAAATACCTCCACAACCAACAAACTAGTAAATTTACAGAGCAATTGTTGTTATCACACAGTCCTGTACCACAGTGATACCGGGACAGTAAGCGCAAGAGAAGTTCTACCAGCAACACCTCTGCAATATTCTTCCACGTCAATGGGAGGACCATCGATCAAATGTTAGTGTCCTTCTTAAAGCAGGTTCCAGAAGCATCCAGACAAAGCTCCTGCAAAAATCAGCTGTGAAGGATGGAGAGGATACTGTGTCTAGATGTTTGAAAAACAAATTTCACTGACCAGGTCCTGTTTTCTCAATACTTCAATATTCAGGAAAGGACAAAAAAAGTGATCCAAGATAGGCTGCACTTCTCCTAGATGAGTGGCAGCATGAGAACACAGAACAGTATGGCACAGAAGGTCCACCACGCCTGTGCCAACCATGAAACCAATCTCAACTAATCCCATCTGCCTGCAAGTGGTCTGTATTCCTCTATTCCCTGCCTTATGGTCTAAATGCACCTTAAATATATCAGTTCTACCACCTGTCCTATCAATACATTCCAAACACCTACTACCCCTTTTCTTAAAAAAAACTTGCCTTTCACATCTCCTTTAAAAACTTTCCACTCTCCGTCATGCCTGAAACATTTAAATCCTGGAACATTGAGCTGCCAGTCCTGTCCTTCTCTCAAAAAGGTTTCTCTCCTGGCTACATCAAAGTTCTATTAATAGTTGATATTAATGACTGGGAGGAGCCTGCTCCCAATCATATAAAATCACGATCACCAACACCCTCAAGATTTTCAGGGAAAGGTGGGCACCACAGGGAGTGGAGTGTATTATTTTCCCCTCCAACTCTATTTTGATTTAATCCCTGCCCTCCCCTTCACTGTTTGATCACACAGCATTGCCCTCTGAGAAGGGCACTCCTTGTCACTGGTCATTTGGGTGTTTCCTTTCTTCCTGGTGGTGAAATATAAATAAAGAAAGATTTACACACTTGTTTTTTACTATGTCCGACACCTGCACACACATGACATGAAAAAAAGAAGAAAAAAAATTATATAAAATCATGATCACCTACCCATTGAGAACATCACAGTTTGAGTCCAACCATTTTAATCATGAGGCAGTGTGATGACAAAGATAGATAAAGGAAGAAAATCCTGCAAAGCAGGAAGAAAGTACTGTGGATACTGGAGATAAAAAGCAGAATAAAAATTGCACAAAAGACAGAAAGAAGAATTCCAACAGGTCTGAAAGCAACTTACCTCACAGGATACATAAGATGAAGCATTTTCCAATGGCACAAAAGTTAGGAACTGGGGGAGCCGGTATTAAAGTGTTTAGCAAAAGAGCCAATGACTGCACACAGGAGAAAAATATGTAGCAAGCCATTACCATAAATTATAAAATTAAATAGTATAGTAGAGGCCCTTCTTGCCATCGAGTCTGTACTAGAACATAGAACAATACAGCACAGAACAGGCCCTTGATGTTGCACCAACCTGTGAACTATTCTCAGCTCGTCCCCCTACACTATCCCATCATCATCCATGTGCTTATCTAAGGATTGTTTAAATCTCCCTAATGTGGCTGAGTTGACTACATTAGCAGGTAGGGCATTTCATGCCGTTACCACTCTGAATAAAGAACCTGTCTCTGACATCTTTCTTAAATCTATCACCCCTCAGTTTTATAGTTATGCCCCCTCGTACAAGCTGACGTCATCATCCTCAGAAAAAGACTTTCACTGTCTACCCTATCTAATCCTCTGATTATCTTGTATGTCTCTATCAAATTCTGTCTTGGCCTTCTTCTTTCCAATGAGAACAGACCTACATCTCAGCCTTTCCTCATAAGACCTTCCCTCTAGACCAGGTAACATCCTGGTAAATCTCCTCTGCACCTTTTCCAATGCTTCCACATCCTTCCAGAAATATGGCGACCAGAACTGTACACAATATTCCAAGTGTGGCCACACTAGTGTTTTGTCTAGTTGCTGCATGATATTGCGGCTCCAGAACTCAATCCCTCTACAAATGAAACCTAACACATAGATTGCCTTTTTAACAGCACTATCAACCTGGGTGGCAACTTTCAGGGATCTATGTACATGGACTCCAAGATCCCTTTGCACATCCACACTACCAGGAATCTTTCCATTGACCCTGTACTCTGCCTTCCTGTTATTCTTCCCAAAGTGCATCACCTCACATTTAGCTGCATTTAACTCCATTTGCCACCTCTCAGCCCAATTCTGCAGTTTATCTAAGTGCCCCTGCAACCTGTAACATTCTTCCTAACTGTTCACTACTCCACCAACTTTAGTGTCGTCTGCAAATTTACTAATCCATTCACCTATGCCTGCGTCTAAGTCATTTCTAAAAAGTCCAGACTGAATATTTTCCATCAACTACCACATGCTGTCTACTTTCAGAAAGAAAGTTTCTAATCCAAACTACTAAATCACCCTCAATTCCATGCCTCTGCATTTTCTCCAAGAGCTTACTGTGTGGAACCTTATCAAAGGCTTCACTGAAGTCCATGTATATACTATCATGTTAAGGTTTGAATGCATTGCCTGAGATGGTGGTGGAAGCAGATTCAAGCATAAGGCTTGAAAAGAAATTAAATATATGTTTGAAATGTAAAAGCATTTTAGGCGATGGGGATAAAGCAGGAGAATGAATGAAAGTAGTGGGGCAGCTGTTTCAATGTGCTTTTACTGGCATGATGAGGTCAAGGGCCTCACTCATTCACATGTTCTGGGGAGTTAGTTAGCTCTGTACATTTGACAGTTAGTTTGTGATGTGCAGTGATACTAACAGTGTGGGTTCAATTCCTGTACTGGATGTAGTTAATTTGAAGGACTCCCCTTCTTCCCTTGCCAAAGATGTGGTGAGCCTTAAACTTCATCACTATGGAGATGTATAAGAAACTCAAAAGTAAAGTATTCTATTTTACCGACTTATCATAGTGTTTGGGAGTTTTGGGAATTCAAATGTTAAAGATTTCCTATTAGAGTGACTCACTATCTGTTCAATTGTGTACCTGTCCTTTGACAGGCTGTGACCCAAAATTACAGCAGGTGTCTGGCTACCTCTGAACTGCTAAAATCATCTAGAGACATACAATGGTGATAGCTAGACAATATGTTGAAGGTGTTGGCCCCCTGTGTTCTCTGTCTATGACCTGATGTTTAGATTAATTCTAATCTAATCTAAACATCAGGTCATAGACAGAAGACAAGGGGCTAACACCTTCAAGCTATCTAGCTATCACCATTGTTAACAGCTAACCCGAGAATGCAACTTTAAATAAAGGGTTTTGTGATTTACACATGAAAGAAGTGAAACTATCGCTGTATTCTAACAGATGAAAGGCTTAACAGACAATCAATTTTTCAATATATAATTTCAGTTACATCACACTGCAAATTTTTGCTATAAATTCTGTGTTACGATCGAGCCCTCCACAATCACCTGATGAAGGAGCGTCACTCCGAAAGCTGGTGTGCTTCCAATTAAACCTGTTGGACTATAACCTGGTGTTGTGTGATTTATAAACTTTGGATGTTCATCAGCCCCCAGAGCCCTCAAGTGGCCATGCAATGTCATGGCAGTTGAAGCAAATGTTATTTATCATTGGCCCTATAACAGCAGTCACATATATCATAGAATCCCTACAGTGTAGATACAGGCCATTTGGCCCATTGGGTCCACATCAAGCCTCCAAAGAGTGTCCCACAATCCTAGCCCTGTAAACCTGCATTTCTCATGGCTAATCCACCTAGTCTGCACATTCCTAAACACTGAGCAATTTAACGTGGCCAATCCACCTAAACTGTACACTTTGGAATGTGAGGGGATACCAGAGCACAATCATAGTCATCTGAGGCTGGAATTAAACCCAGGTCCCTGGTGCTGTGGGGCAGCAATGCAAACCCCAGTTTGCACATTCTCCCCGTGTCTCCGTGGGTTTCCTCCAGGTGCTCTGGTTTCCTCCCACAATCCAAAGATATTCAGGTCAGGTGAATTGGCCATGTGAAAGTTGCCTGTAGTGTTAGGTACATTAGTCAGGGGTAAATGTAGGGGAATGGATCAGGGTGGGTTACTCTTTGGAGGGTCAGTGTGGACTTGTTGGGCCGAAGGGCCTGTTTCCATACTGTAGGGAATCTAATCTAATCTAATTTAATCACTGAGCCAACATGCAGAAATTGTTGGGAAAACAAACCGGGTTCTATGATAGCTGAAGATAGAGGTATGGAGTCAATGTTTTTAAACTAATGTGGATATTCTTCATAACTGACAAGTTGCAAAGGTTTAGCAGGTTCCTTGGTTTAGTAAACAGGGACAGAACTGAAGATGCCAAAGAATAGCTATATGAATTTTGAAATGTTAATTCTCTCTCCCTGGATGTTCCCATAGCTGCTGAGTTTTCCAGCACTTTCTGTTTTTATTTCAGATTTCCAGTTCCACAATGTTTTGCTTTTTACAATGGATTTCCTTGTTCTTTCAGTTATTATGTAATATGTACGATCTATATGCACAGAAACTGGCCATTTGGCCCAGCAAGTGCACGTTCCTGTATCTGAAACATAGAATCCTTGCATCTTTCCAAATCTAAACCTATTTCGCTTCTACGCTTTGCCTTCTTTAAGCTATATATTTTTTTCTTATTTTTAAGTTATTCAAAATGGCAGAAAACGTGGCAACAAATGAAAGCTTTTCACTGTATTTTGTTGTATTCTTACTGTAAAATACACATCATAATAAAATCATTCATTCTTTCATTCCTCACTCATATGAAGAACTGCTTTCCCGTAAATACATCCACAATTTTCACCTCTCTTACTCCCCATGGTAGTAAGTCACAAATTCAAATTTCTTTGGATAAAGACTTTTCTCTGCAATTCCCTTAGAAGAAAGAAACTGAACATTGGACAAAGAACATTACAGCACAGCACAGGCCCTTCGGCCCTCGATGTTGCGCCAACCTGTCATACTAATCTGAAGCCCATCCCACCTACACTACTCCATGTACATCCACATGCCTGTCCAATGACGACTTAAATGCACTTAAACTTGGTGAATCTACTACCGTTGCAGGCAAAGCATTCCATCCCCTTACTACTCTCTGAGTAAAGAAATTACCTCTGACATCTGTCTTATACCTATCTCCCCTCACTTTAAAGTTGTGTCCCCTCGTGTTTGCCTTTCCCATACTTGGAAAAAGGGTGGACAGGGAGAGCCTATCTTACCCTCTGATTATCTTGTATGTCTCTATTAAGTCACCTCTCAACCTTCTTCTCTCTAATGAGAACAGCCTCAAGTCCCTCAGCCTTTCATTGTAAGACATTCCTTCCATACCAGGCAACATCCGAGTAAATCTCCTCTGCACCCTTTCCAAAGCTTCCACATCCTTCTTATAATGCGGTGACCAAAACTGTACACAATACTCCAAGTGTGGCCGTATCAGAGCTTTGTACAGCTGCAGCATAACCTCCTGGTTCCGGAACCCAATCCCTCTATTAATAAAGGCCAAAACACTGTATGCCTTCTTAACAACCCTGTCAATCTGGGTGGCAACTTTCAGGGATCTGTGTACATGGACACCGAGATCTCTCTGCTCATCTGCACTCCCAAGAATCTTACCATTAGGTGAACGGTGAACAATAGTCACAGAGGAGATGATTCAAGTACAGACAAGGGACATTACATTTGTTTGTCCTGCATTTCCCAGTTGAGGCTGAAGTTCCTGGTTACTAAGGAGAGAGAAAATAAGATGAAGAAGAAAAAGAGAGTGTGCTTATGACAGGTATCAGATTGTTAATACAGTTGAGAATATCAAGAGGAATATGAAGATTCTGAAGGAAAGTGAAAAAGCAAATAAGAGAAGCAAAACGAAATTTTGAGAAAAGACTCAGGCAACATAAAGGAATGTATTAAAGTCCTTGAACCCCCCTACATTGTGGAAGCAGGCCATTCAGCCAATCAAGTCCATACCAACCTGAAGAAGAGCAACCCACCCAGACCCAACACTGTATATTCCTGTTAGGGTGAAAGGAAAGGCTGGTAGGTGTAGGGAATGCTGGATGTCTAGAGAAATTGAGGGTTTAATTAAGAAAAAGGAGGAAGTATATGTCAGGTATTGACAGGATAGATCGAGTGAATCTTTACAAGAGTATAAAGGCAGTAGGAGTATAATTAAGAGGGAAATCAGGAGGGCAAAAAGGGGACATGAGATAGATTTGGCAAATAGAGTTAACGAGAATCCAAATAGTTTTTACAAATACATTAAGGACAAAAGGGTAACTAGGGAGAGAATAGGGACCCTCAGAGATCACCAAGGCAGCCTATGTATGGAGCCGCAGGAGATGGGCAAGATACTAAATAAGCATTTTGCATCAGTGTTCACTGTGGAAAGAGACATGGAAGATGTAGAATGTAGGGAAATGGATGGTGATATCTTGAAAAATGTCCATATTACAGAGGAGGAAGTGCTGGATGTCATGAAATGCATAAAAGTGGATAAATCCCTCAGACCTTATCAGGTGCACCCTAGAATTCTGTGAGAAGCTAGGGAAGTGTTTGCTGGGTCTCTTGCTGAGCTATTGTATCATTGATAGTCACAAGTGAGGTGCCAGAAGACTGGAGGTTGGCTAATGTGGTGCCACTATTTAAGAAATGTGGTAAGGACAAGCCAGGGAACTATAGACCATTGAACCTGATGTTGGTGGTGGGCAAGTTGTTGGAGGGAATCCTGAGGGACAGGTTTTACATGTATTTGGAAAGGCAAAGACTGATTAGGGATAGTCAACATGGCTTTGTGTATGTCTAATGAACTTGACTGAGCTTTTTGAAGAAATAACAAAGAGGATTGATGAGGGCAGAGCGGTAGATGTGATCTGTATGGACTTCAGTAAGGCGTACAACAAGGTTCCCCATGGGAGACTGGTTAGCAAGGTTAGATCTCATTGAATACAGGGAGAACTAGCATTTGGATACAGAACTAGCTCAAAGGTAGAAGACAGAGGGTGGTGGTGGAGGATTGTTTTTCACACTGGAGGTCTGTGACCAGTGGAGTGCCACAAGGATCGGTGCTGGGTCCACTATTTTTCATCATTTATATAAATGATTTGGATGTGAGCATAAGAGATATAGTTGGTAAGTTTGCAGATGACACCAAAATTAGAGGTGTTAGTGGACAGCGAAGAAGGTTACCTCAGATTACAACAGGATCTGGACCAGATGGGCCAATGGCTGAGGAGTGGCAGATGGAGTTTAATTCAGATAAATGCGAAACACTGCATTTTGGGAAAGCAAATCTTAGCAGGATTTATACACTTAATGGTAAGGTCCTAGGGAATGTTGCTGAACAGAGACCTTGGAGTCAGGTTCATAGCTCCTTGAAAGTGGAGTCGCAGGTAGATAGGATAGTGAAGAAGGTGTTTAATATGCTTTCCTCTATTGGCCAGAGTATTGAGTACAGGAGTTGGGAGGTCATGTTGCGGCTGTACAGGACATTGCTTAGGCCGCTTTTGGAATATTGTGTGCAATTCTGGTCTCCTTCCTATCGGAAGGATGTTGTGAAACTTGAAAGGGTTCAGAAAAGATTGACAAGAATGTTGCCAGGATTGGAGGATTTGATCTATAGGCAGAGGTTGAGTAGGCTGGGGCTGTTTTCCCCGGAGTGTTGGAGGCTGAAGGGTGACCTTATAGAGGTTTATAAAATCATGAGGGACATGGATAGGATAAATAGACAAAGTCTTTTCCCTGGCGTCCAGAACAAGAGGGCATAGGTTTAGGGTGAGAGGGGAATAATATAAAAGACACCTAAGGGGCAACTTTTTCATGCAGAGGGTGGTGCCTGTGTGGAATGAGCTGCCAGAGGAAGTGATGAAAGCCAGTATAATTGCAACATTTAAAAGGCTTTTGGATGGGTATATGAATAGGAAAGGTTTAGAGTGATATAGGCCGGGTGCTGGCAGGTAGGACTAGATTAGGTTGGGATATCGGGTTGGCATGGACAAGTTGGACTGTACTATGCTGAACTAAGACTCTCTGACTTTGAGAGGGTGGTTAGAGAAGATATCACTACGGGCAGATAACCATTGTAGCGTGGATGTCAAGCAGTGGTTAGGGTGAGAGAAGGGATTGTATGTGTGAGAGAGTGTCAACCATACCAGCTATGTGCCTTTGTAGGACAGTTTGTGGCTACTATGCCATAACATTGCAGGGAATGACAATATCAAATGATAATGCTGCAGGTGCACAGCAGCCCTTCAAACCTGCTGACCTCTGAGACAGCAATGGTGACTGTGAAGTGGAGCCTTCTTTGTGACAGTTTTGGGACTGGCACCATACCCAGCAGCATTGCCAAGCCCCTTTAGGAAAGTATTGTGCATGCACATGCACCCCGTGAGCCACATAGTAAGGAAATTGGTGTCAGACACCTCACCACTCATTTTGGCCCCCTGTTCTGGGACATTTTGTTCTGGAATGAGACAGTGGGGGGTTCAATGAAATGAAACTCACTAGAACAGCTGTGAGTGTTGGTGAGATGTCCTGAGTGAGATGGCATCACAGAGGGCATGCAGGATGAGTCATCTGGGAGACTGCGGTGGGTGAGAATGATTGAGGGAAGATGTTGCATGCAAGACTGAGTGCTGGCTTTGTGGGAGGTAAATGGAGTACAGGGTAAGGGTAGTATCCTGCTAATGCATGCAAATAGGCCTCTTGCTACTCGCAAACAAGTTTCTTGTCTTGGTAATTAAACCTCGGCTGCAGAATTGGACTTCTTTACTTAGCTCTGAGAGTCTAACTTTTCTGAACTCACCGTATTTTTACAGCAGACTCAGCACTGCCTCATATTTCAGGGACTAGGAAAGACTGCCCTTGGCTCTTGGAACGGGTAGATCAGGTGACAGTCGGTGTAACATTTTGGAGAACTGGAATGATTGTATCATAAGGGTTAGAATAACTGTGGAAAAGACTATGCAGAATAAGGATCAATTCAGGGAGTGTTGACTTAAAAGTGGCAAGAACAAAGTTTAGCCAAATAGACAGGCATGAAAAGTAGCTGCAGAATAGGCTACCTTCAGAGGAGATGGTTCCAGCACAATTGAGCTGCACACCCTCAAAATGCAAAGCTGGTGCAAACAAATCCAGAGCATGCTGGATGAAAATTGACAGACACGAAGATAAAGATGAAAGTATGCTTAAGACAATTGTCAGATATGGAACACAAAAGAGAACCAGGATGAATATAGAAGGTTCAGAAGGGAGGTGAAAAAGCAAATAAGTCGAGAGGGAGATTATGTAAAACACTGGCTGTTTGCTTATAAGGGATCTCAAAGTCTTCTACGGGACAAAAAAGGTGTTAAAAAGAAAAGGTAAGGACAATTGACACCACAAAGGTGATTTATACGTGGAGACAGAGACATGGCTGAGGAATTAAATTAATACTTTCCTTGTCTTTGCCAAGGAAACAGGTCATGTGGCTGGAGCTAATTTAGTCTCGAAGAGGTCCAAATTGATAAGGCAGATTGTAATTCAGATTGATAAGATACTGGGACCAGACACCATGCATCCAAGCAAACTGAAGGAAGTGTGAATGGAAATTGAAGGTGCATGGCCATAATTATTTAACCTTCTTTTGACTCAGTGGTGCGAGAAGTTTGGGAAACTGCAACATTTAAAAATAAATGTAAGGGTAAGCCCAGCAGCTGCAGAGACCAGTCAGTTTAACTTCAGTGCGAGATAACATTCAGAAACAATGACCCAGATATTCTGATGATCAGACAGTCATTGAAGCAGCAAAGAGTGGAGGTGTGTATCAGGGTTATGCAGAATCTCCAGCATAGCTGATGTGGAAAATACTCAGGAAATTAATGCAACCTCCCTGCATCTCCCCCAGAGTCCATTCAAATAAGAGAAATTTAGAAAATACAGAGTCACTTAAGCTTAACAGAAAACATTAGAGATCCACATCCGGTCTAATTGCTGGTTAACTGAGGGAGGGCCACCATTTCTGGAAAAGGTTGTGGAGGAGTTCAAGAACAAGGAATGGTCCAAAACTAAAGCCACTGTGGGAAATGAGGCAAGTCAAAGGAGGAAGTGTTGAATGAGAGATCATTTTCAGCTGGGATGGGAAGAGAGTGCTGCTGGATCTGGATTGTTCAGCCTTCCACTTGAAGAAGGCGCTCAGATCAACCTGATAATGTATTGGGGTGGAAAAGGACTGGGTACACACGGTGAAGATGAGGTAGTTAGAGCCAGGAAACCAGAAACTATTGGAATACCATGGGGTGTCAAGAAGAATAACAGATGTATCCTGGAAGAGGCTGAAAAAGAGGGAGAAAAGTTAGTCAAGGTATTAGGAAAAACGTTCACTGAGGCATGAACATACCGAGGGAGGAGATGATGGCATAGTTAGAGTGCTAATGGACTAGTGATCCGGAGCCACAGGTAAAATTTTGAGGATGTAGGTTTGAACTCCATCATGGCAGATGGTGAAGTTTCAATTTAAAAATACAGAATAACAAACAAGTCTAAAGGTAACTGTGTAACCATTGATACTTGGTATATTAAAAAAACGTTTTACTGAAGTCCATTACGAAAGGAAATCTGCCCATCCCTACCTGAAATTTAAAAATACAGAATAACAAACGAGTCTAAGGGTAACTGTGTAACCATTGTGGTATATTAAAAAAACGTTTTACTGAAGTCCATTACGAAAGGAAATCTGCCTATCCCTACCTGGCTTAGTCTACAGGTGACTCCCAACCCATAGCAATGTGTTGATACTTGGAGCTCGGTGGGATGGTTAACACGTGCTGACTGAGCCAGTGGTGCACAAATCCTCTGAACTAATAAAAACAATGGATCTACTGGGGCAGCAGTGTTTGGGGAACTAGATAGAGGTAGGAAGTTGTGGAGGAAAGACCTCCAGAGAAAATAAGGTCTGTGACAGTCTTGTAAAGAATGACTAGGGGCTCAGTGGTGGGATCATGGTCCAGGGGAAATTGGAAAAAAAGGTTTTGAGTGTTTCAAGATAGAAGTCCAAATTCCACAGAGGACCACCCTTGTAGGTAGTGCTAGAAAAGCACGGTAGGTCAGGCAGCATCGGAGGAGCAGGAAAATCGATGTTTTGGGCAAAAGGCCCTACATCAGAAATGAGGCTGGGAGGCTCTGGGGTGGAGAGATGAAGGAAGGGTTGAACATTGTGCCTCTTCTGAAAACCATTGATACGGGAATGTAAGGGATAAAACAGAACTCTTTGCTGAGCATAGACCATTCAGCCATCTCGCAAACTAAGCTAACCAAGGGAGAAAGGAATCACTTGAGGGATGATTGGATAAAATAGAAAATACAACACAACAGAATAGTGTACAATGTTGATATTGATAACGCAGAATGTGTCAGGTTGTGCAAATTTAAGATCACACCAGTAGATAAGGTCACAAATTTAGAAATATTGAAACAAAAATACAGAAGTAAAGCCTGTAACTTGGAATAGATGTAGAATTCCGTCAGAAAATGAATGTATTGGTAGGACAAACCGAAACTAATGTGTATGGTCTTATAGCTCTTTCAGAGAATGGTTGGTTGCAAGATGACCAGACTGGCCCCTAGATTGTCAATGTTATTTGCTATTTTTGAAGGAAGGAAAGCTTGGAAAACATGGTGGTGTAGCTCTGTTTATTAAGCATAACATTTAGTTTTGTGACCTTAGTTTAGAAAGTCAAGATGCAGAATCATTTGGGTAGGGAGTTAGGGACACTGAAGGACAGAGTAAAAAACTTTATAACAGGTGCAAATAAGAAAGGTCAAAATCTCAAGCCCTGCGTGCTGAAGAAGAATCTTACTAACGTCCAGACATTGGCTGTTTCTCATCCAACAGATGCTTCCAGACCTGGGGTTCTTCAACATGTCCTGATTTTGTTTCAGATTTCCAGCATCTGCAGTATTTTACTTTTACTTTTAATATAGACTGCATAAATCAGACAAACATTGGGCAAAGTGTATGTAGGACAACTTCTTAGAACAGCACAGTTTAACGCTAACCAGGAAACCAGCTAGTTTACTCACTGAATCTCTCCAGTGTGGAAGCAAGCCATTTGGTCCAGTAAGTCTACACCAACCTGCTAAAGAGTACCCTACCCAGACCCTATCCCTATTCCCCTGCATTTTCCATTGCTAATGTGCCAAACCTGCACATTATGGGCAATTTAACATGGCCAATCCACCTAACCTGCATGCCTTTTGGACTATGGGAGGAAGCTGGAGCACTTAAACAAAACCTGCACAGACACGTCGAGAATGTGCAACCTCCATACAGACAATTGTCCACAGGTGGAACTGAACCCAGGTCCTGGTGCTGTGATCCACTATACCCCCATTAACCAAAGAAAACAAAATGCACAGACATCAGGAGAAATGCCAAACTAGGTTTTCTGCAGAAATAAACTATTTGCCAAAGCTATCCCATGTCTACTTTTTGCCCTACTCCTATCACCCTTATTTACTTTTATGCACTTAAAGACCTCCAGCACCTCTTTCTCTGTATAATGGACACTTTCCAAGATATCACTATTTACTTCCCCAGACTCTTGAGTCATAGAGTCATAGAGATGTACAGCATGGAATCAAACCCTTCGGTCCAACCCATCTATGCCGATCAGATATCCCAACCTAATCTAGTCCCACCTGCCAGCACCCGGCCCATATCCCTCCAAACCCTTCCTATTCATATACCCACCCAAATGCCTCTTAAATGTTGCAATTGTACCAGCCTCCACTACATCGTCTGGCAGCTCATTCCATACACGTACCACCCTCTGTGTGAAAAAGTTGCCCCTTAGGTCTCTGTTATATCTTTCCCCTCTCACCCTAAATCTATGCCCTCTAGTCCTGGACTCCCCGACCCCAGGGATAAGACTTTGACTACTTATCCTCTCCATGCCCCTCATAATTTTGTAAACCTCTATAAGATCACCCCTCAGCCTCCGACGCTCCAGGGAAAACAGTCCCAGCCTGCTTAGCTTCTCCCTGTAGCTTAGATCCTCCAACCCTGGCAACATTCTTGTAAATCTTTTCTGAACCCTTTCAAGTTTCACAACATCTTTCCGATAGAAAGGAGACCAGAATTGCATGCAATATTCCAACAATAGCCTAAGCAATGTCCTGTACAGCCGCAACATGACCTCCCAACTCCTGTACCCTATACTCTGACCAATAAAGGAAAGCATACCAAACACCTTCTTCACTATCCTATCTACCTGCGACTCCACTTTTCAAGGAGCTATGAACCTGAGTTGGGTGAGGCTGATTTCCTGTTGCATGTCACATTGTAAATACAATGTAAAATCTCATATCAGTGTTAAATTAAGCTTCACAAAATGTATGCTGTTAAATTTTATCAGCTTATTAAAGTTTGTTGTTCTCTTCAACTGAATCCCCCAAGGCACTGATGCAGGCGTACAGGGTGGTACTTTTTCCCTTTTACAGTTTAGGATCCTGTCACTTCCTGGGCTGTAGTAATCTATGAAATACAGCTTGTGCTCAACTTAGAATCATTCAATTATACAGTGTTAAAGAGGCCTCTGGCCCATCGCGTCTGTACCACCAAAAATACATTGCTACGTACACCAGTCCCAATTTCATGCAATAGGCCTAGAACTTTGAATGTTACGACACTTCAATGTTCATGCAAACAATTTTTAATAGTTGTGAGGTTTCCCATCTCAACTGCCCTCCCAGGGACTGCATTCCAGACCCCCACCATTCTCTGGATAAAAAGATATTTCCTCAAATTCCCTCTAAACCTCATTTTGCCTTGTTTTTGACATGACAACTTAGGGGAACAGCTACTTTGTGTTCACCTTATCCATGCCCCTCATTACCTTGTATATCCTTATCAGGAGCCCTTCAAACGTCTCTGCTCCAAAGAAAACAATTCAATTTTATTCATCACTCTTGGTAGCTGAAATGTTCCATCTCAGGGAACTTCCGGATGAATTTCTTCTGCACCTCCTTCCTCGAGTGTAACCACATCCTCAAACTTAACTTCAAAAAGTGACTGGTCTTGTACTGCATTCTAATTTACATCAGATATTTAAGTGCAATTATGTGTTTCTTCTTCTAAACGTTAATAGAATATTTTTTTCAGTTCATGTTAACTCTTGATGTAAAACTGTAGTCAGGTCTGTCAAATTGTCTTTTCAAGCAAAGTTCCATCTTATAGGGTTAATTTTATTTTGTTTACCATTGTAATTCACCCTCTTACTCAAGTTTAGTTGTATGGTTCTGGTCTTATACTGTGTACTCAATAACACTGGGCTAGAGTGTGCTACAATCAAGTTTCTTAACAAGATTAGCCAATATCTGTATACTTACAAAACTGGCAAGGGCACTTGTGATGAGGTGGTAATGGTCTTGCCTCTGGGCCAGAACACTCAGTATCAAGTCCTACTTGCTCCAGAAGTGAATAGTAACATCTCTGACTAAATTGATTAAATACATCCAGAAGACAAGTAATTGGTTTTCCCATGTTACAAGTGTCCATCCTTGTTTGGTCAAAGCACTGAATGAGACCTTTTCATGACTTCAGTAGTTGACCAAACCACTTATTTCAAGCTCCTGTTTATAAAGTGAAGTATATCATGCATCACTGCCACTTCAGAATGTTAGAATTGAACCTTCAACCAGAAACAAAAATACCCTTTGCATTATCTTATTATTCAGGACTTCTTAAAGGTAAATAATTTCAATTCTTATCTGACTTTGCCCACTTGGCAATAAGCTGTTGTAGGTCAAAAAGCAGAAAAACATCCCTTCTAAACTCCTTGCCACCATAAAACACTCATAAATATACACACACATACACACACACATTTGAAGCTTTTAGTTACTAGGACTCAAAACACTAAAAATTAATTTAAAATCAAAAGTGGGCTGATCTAAATCTTCCATAAGTAAATGATAAACATTAGTTTTTGTAAGTGACCAAGAGATGAATATTACTTTTTTTTGTGAAGTGTCATAGAGAGAATAAGGATTTCTCTTGTTTCCTGAAGAAGGGCTTATGCCCGAAACATTGATTCTCCTGCTCCTTTGATGCTGCCTGACCTGCTGCGCTTTTCCAGCAACACATTTTTCAGCTATTTCTCTTGTCAGGTCTTATCTAACTTGTCTCATTAATGACTCATCCACCCAATGGTGTCCCTAATGTCCAATTCTACCATCCAATCAATAACTATTCCTGGATAAACACACCAGTCAGCAAACATCTGCCAAAAAACGTGTTTGAAGGGCTGCTGTGCACCTGCAGCATTATCATTAGACATTGTCATTCACTGCAATGTTATGGCATAGCAGCCACAAACTGTCCTACAAAGGCACATCGCTGGTATGGTTGACACTCTCTCACACATACAACCCCTTCTTTCACCCTAACTACTGCTTGACATTCACACCACAATGGTTATCTGCCCTTAGTGACATCTTATCTAACCACCCTCTCAAAGTCATAGAGTCAGATAGTCATAGTTCAGTATAGCACGGAAACAGACCCTTCTCTCCAACTTGTCCATGCCGACCAGGTATCCCAACCTAATCCAGTCCTACCTGCCAGCACACAGCTCATTTCCACCTGGCACTACGTTCCCTAATCCTATTCATATATCCATCCAAATTCCTTAAAAATGTTGCAATTGTACTGGCCTCCACCACTTTCTCTGGCAGCTCATTCGACACAGGCACCACCCTCTGCATGAAAAAGTCATCCCTTAGCTGTCTTTTATATCTTTCATCTCTCACCCTAAACCTATGTCCTCTAGTTCTGGACTCTCCCACCCCAGGGAAAAGACCTTGTCTATTTACCCTATCCATGCCCCTCATGATTTTATAAACGTCTATAAGGTTACCCCTCAGCCTACTCAACCTCTCCCAATGGCTCAAAACCTTCAACCCTGGCAACATCCTTATAAATCTTTTCTGAATCCTTTCAAGTTTCACAACATCCTTCTGAAAGGAAGGACACCAGAATTGCACGCAATATTCCAAAAATTGGCAAACCAATGTCCTGTACAACAGCAACATGACCTCCCAACTCCTATACTCAATACTCTGACCAATAAAGGAAAGCATACCAAATGCTTTCTTCACTATCCTATCTACCTGTGACTCCACTTTCAAGGAGCTATGAACCTGTACTCTAAGGTCTCTTTGTTCAACAACACTCCCTAGGATCTTTCCAGTAAGTGTATAAGTCCTGCTAAGAGTTGCTTTCCCAAAATGCAGCACCTCACGTTTATCCAAATTAAACTCCATCTGCCACTACTTAGCCCATTGGCCCATCTGATCAAGGTCCCATTGTAATCCAAGGTAACTTTCTTCGCTGTCCACTGCACCTCCAATTTTGGTGTCATATGCAAACTTACTAATTATACCTCTTATACTCACATCCAAATCATTTATATAAATGATGGAAAGTAGTGAACCCAGCACCAATCATTGTGGCACTCCACTGGTCACGAGCCTCCAGTCTGAGAAACAACCCTCCACCACCACCCTCTGTCTTCTACCTTTGAGCCAGTTTTGTATCTAAATGGCTCGTTCTCCCTGTATTCCATGAGATCTAACCTTGCTAACCAATCTCCCATTGGGAACCTTGTCAAACGCCTTATAGATCATGTCTATCACTCTGCCCTCATCAATCCTCTTTGTTACTTCTTCAAAAAACTCAATCAAGTTTGTGAGACATGATTTCCCACACACAAAGTCATGTTGACTATCCCAATCAGTCCTTGCCTTTCCAAATACATGTTCATACTGTCCCCCATGACTCCCTCCAACAACTTGCCCACCACTGACATCAGGTTCACCGTCTATAGTTCCCTGGCTTGTCCTTACCACCTTTCTTAAATTCTGGCACCCACGTTCCCTAATCCTGTCTCCAATGCCCACTCTAGACCCATCTTGTCATTCTGAAATAGGGGAATGTCAAATATAGACACCAATGGGCAAATGCAAACATTGAAGTTTTATTTGTAGTCAGCATAAAGTGAAAATAAACAGAATGAACAGAGGCTGTAGTTCACCCTCATATTGCAAACCAAATGCTGGCACGTTGACCAGTGATTATATCATAATACATGATAATCTGCTGCACCCAGTTCTCATTTACTAGAACCAGGTGTCAATCAAGCCCTGTCTGTCTTGCAGCATTTGACACAGCTGTGCTCTGTCAGTGTCTTTATCCTACTGTTTGGTAAATGTTCTCATTCCAGAGTTATGGGGGATTATGACTTGCTCACAAACATATTAACTGAGAATCTGTGAAATCTTCCTGCTTTACCGTCCACCACAAGCAATCCACATGTTGAGAATTCTCAATTGAAAGTCTGAATGGGTACCTGATGACTTCAGATTTCTGCTGGCTCTGAAGAGCTCCCATGCTGGACACTAGGTGACTCCCTGGGCTCCAGCCAAACAGATCCACAGACATTGACATCTGATCTTGCAGCCACTAAGAGCCTTCATGACACATCACTGATTCACTTACAGATGCTTCTGCATTTCAATGCTGTTTCATGGGCTGCACCAGTAACTATCACTGTCATGCAGCAGCGAGGACACTGTGTACTCAGAGACACACACCCAGCTCGTGGACTGTGAGGCTACATTTCTGGGTTCTTCACTTGCCATCATTGCATTTACACACTCTCACCATCCCTGTATTGCCTTACCCTGCTTTTTTGCAATTGGCCCCTCAGCCAGGGAAATCAGACTCCTAGAACTGCAGTCTTGTCTAGATCCCTAGCTTTGATACAAATGCAGGAAGCATGTCATAATTGTCAGCAGTCTTCAATTATTTTAAAGGAGATAACCTTCGGTCAGAGAGTCCTGGCACAGTCTTATTGCAGGAGAAAGTGAGGACAACAGATGCTGGAGATCAGAGCTGAAAATGTGTTGCTGGAAAAGCGCAGCAGGTCAGGCAGCATCCAAGAGCAGGAGAATCAACGATTCGGGCATGAGCCCTTCTTCAGTCTTATTGCAGTCTAATGGCTTGGACATGGTCATCAGCCACTCTGGATAGTCAGAGTCAGGATCCTCTCCTCATAATGACTGAGAACCCAAATATTGGGTGGCTCACCACCCACCTTGACTCTTTCAGCCCTATTGTGGGCTTTTGCCACATGGATTATGACAGCTACAGGTATTCTGGGACATAAAGGTGGGTAGCACATCTGTTACTGTTGGTGCAACTTGGTAGTGGCTCCAAGCAAATGGGCAGCTAGCAAAGAGGGCATGCAGGGTTAGTAATGTCAAGGGTTGGTGTGAGTTACAGAAAAAGGAGGAAAATGTTACAGGAAACAGTAAGAGTGGTAGAGCATGAGCCTGGGAGTAGTTATAGAGTTATACAACACAGAAACCGACCCTTTGGTTAACTTTGGACCAGGTTTCCTAAACTGAACTATTCCCATTTGCCTGTGTTTGGCCCATTTCTCTTGAAAAATTTCCTATTCATGTACCTATTCAAATGCATAATTGTACTAACTTTACCATTTCCTTTGGCAGTTTGTTCCACACTGTTTGTGAAAAGGTTGCCCTTCAGTTCCCTTATGAATCTTTCCCCTTTCACCTCAAACCTATGTCCTCTAGTTTTGGACTCCCCTGTCCTGTGGAAAATACCTTTGGTATTCATCTTATCTATGCCTCTCATAATTTTATAAACCTTTATAAGGTCAGCCTTTAGCCTCTGACACTCCAGGGAAGCAAGTCCCAGTCTATCCAGCTTCTCCTTATAACTCAAACCCTCCAGTCTCAGCAGAGACAGTTAGATATTGGTGAGAATGTGGTGGCTCTTACACTGGCAGAGTAGAGAAGGAGCCATTGACCTACCTACTACAACATTGTGCATTCCTCCAGATAGCTGAGACTGCATTAACTTGGCAACCTCAGTGTCACCACTTCCCTTGCTAGTCTTCGGGGAGAGGATGTCCTGCCTCTGCAGAAACAGGCCTCCATGACTAACAGGTACCTATCCAGGAAGTGAGGTATCCATTTTCCCTTCTTTTCATGTTCAGGACAAATGTCAGGAACAATGTAGGAAAGCTCTGAACTAATAGAGCCAAGTTGGGTGCACAATGGCCTTTTTGAGAGGGTGGTGCCAGGGATGTTGGTGAACTCCAGGACATCATTGGCAGGGGTTAGTTATTCCAGGTATGGTAAGTGACAGAATGGGGTTAGAATCACACAACAGCAGCAAGGTAATCAGTTAGTAATCCAAGTTTGGGGAGATGCAGTGAGTGGGCAGCACGGTGGCACAGTGGTTAGCACTGCTGCCATGCAGCGTCAGCGACTCGGGTTCAAATCCCGCCTCAGGTGACTGACTGTGTGGAGTTTGCACATTCTCCCAGTGTCTGCGTGGGTTTCCTCCGGGTGCTCCGGTTTCCTCCCACAGTGCAAATAATGTGCAGGTTAGGTGAATTGACCATGCTAAATTGCCTGTAGTGTTAGGTTAAGGGGTAAATGTAGGGGAATGAGTCTGGGTTGGTGGCAGGTCGGTGTGGACTTGTTGGGCCGAAGGGCCTGTTTCCACACTGTACGTAATCTAATCTAATCTAAGAAACAAAACTTGCCAGGCCTCAATGAAACTGACAATTAGAAAAAAATACTGTATCATCTATAAATTTTAGTTTTTGAAAGGTCAAGAAGGAAGAAAGGTGTGATGGGGTAACGTTATTAGCAGCCATGAGGAAGAATTGATGGAGTGTATTCAGCACAGTTTCGTAAACAAGTACGTTGTGGATCCAACCAGATTATTTAGGATGAGGCATTGTGTAATGAGGCATGATTTGGAGATGCCGGTGTTGGACTGGGGTGTACAAAGTTAAAAATCACACAACACCAGGTTATAGTCCAACAGGTTTAATTGGAAGCACTCTAGCTTTCGGAGCGATGCTCCTTCATCAGGTGGTAGTGGAGGGCTCAAACCTAAAGTGTGCTTCCAATTAAACCTGTTGTTTAGATTGATTCTAATCTAAAAGTGAGATAATGGAGTTTTACATAAATTCATGCAGTTTTTGAGCTCAGAATTCTACATGAATGCATGCAGTTCTTGAGCAAAGTACAATTTAACCCTGCAAGTACAAATTCACCCCACAAAATATATGTGGGGTCTTTGTCTGTGTGTGTGTGTCTGTATGGGTTGGGGGTTGTGAGTGTGAGAAAATGTATGTGTGTGTGTAGTGAGTGCAGAGTGTCTTAAGTCTGTGAGGGGGTGCATGTGTGAGTGTCGGAGTGATTGTGTCTGTAAGGGTGTGTGTGGGTGTCTGTGTGCGCATCTGTGTGTGTGGAGTGCCTGTGTGTGTGTGAGAGTGTGTGTGTTTAGGACTATCTTTGTGTATGTATAGTGTAATGGTGGTCACCTATAACGTGAACAAAAGAGATAGTGCTAGAAAAGCTAAAAGGTCTTAAAATTCACAAATCTCCTGGTCCCGATGGATTACATTCTAAGGGAGGTGGCTGAGGAAATAGTGGAGGCTTTGGTTGAGATCTTTCAAAAGTCACTGGAGTCAGGGAAAGTCTCGGATGATTGCAAGATCGCTGTTGTAACCCCCTTGTTCAAGAAAGGATCAAGACAAAAGATGGAAAATTATAGGCCAATTAGCCTAACCTCAGTTGTTGGTAAAATTCTAGAATCCATTGTTAAGGATGAGGTTTCTAAATTTTTGGAAGAGCAGGGTCGGAAAAGAACAAGTCAACATGGATTTAGTAAGGGGAGGTCGTGCCTGACAAACCTGTTAGAATTCTTTGAAGAGGTGACAAGTAGGTTAGACCAGGGAAACCCAGTGGATATGGTCTATCTAGACTTCCAAAAGGCCTTTGATAAGGTGCCACACGGGAGGCTGCTGAGTAAGGTGAGGGCCCATGGTGTTTGAGGTGAGCTACTGGCATAGATTGAGGATTGGCTGTCTGACAGAAGGCAGAGAGTTGGGATAAAAGGTTCTTTTTCAGAATGGCAGCCAGTGACAAGCGGTGTCCAACAGGGTCCAGTGTTGGGGCCGCAGCTGTTCACGTTATATATTAACGATCTGGATGAAGGGACTGGGGACATTCTAGCAAAAATTGCCGATGATACGAAGGTGGACAGGCAGGTAGTACTGAGGAAGTGGGGAGGCTGCAGAAGGATCTAGACAGTTTGGGAGAGTGGTCCAGGAAATGGCTGATGAAATTCAACGTGAGCAAATGTGAGGTCTTGCACTTTGGAAAAAAGAATACAAGCATGGAC
>NC_057715.1:12288923-12294073 GCF_004010195.1 Chiloscyllium plagiosum
TCAAGAGGGTTGGAATATAAAAGCAGCGATGTGCTACTGAGACTTTATAACGCTCTGGTTAGGCCCCATTTGGAGTACTGTGTCCAGTTTTGGACCCCACACCTCAGGAGGGACATATTGGCACTGGTGCGTGTCCAGCGGAGATTCACGCGGATGATCCCTGGAATGACAGGTCTAACATACGAGAAACGACTGAGGATCCTTGGATTGTATTCATTGGAGTTTAGAAGGTTAAGGGGAGATCTAATAGAAACTTACAAGATAATACATGGCTTAGAAAGGGTGGACGCTAAGAAATTGTTTCCGTTAGGCGAGGAGATTAGGACCCGTGGGCACAGCCTTAGAATTAGAGGGGGTTATTTTAAGAGCAGAAATGCGGAGACATTTCTTCAACCAGAGAGTGGTAGGCCTGTGGAATTCATTGCCTTGGAGTGCAGTGGAGGCCGGGACGCTAAATGACTTCAAGGCAGAGATTGATAAATTCTTGATGTCACAAGGGATTAAGGGCTATGGGGAGAATGCTGGTAAGTGGAGTTGAAATGCCCATCAGCCATGATTAAATGGCGGAGTGGACTCGATGGGCCGAATGGCCTTACTTCCACTCCTATGTCTTATGGTCTTCTGAACATTACAGCAGTTCAGGCAACATCCGAGGTGCAGGAAAATCGATGTTTTGGGCAAAAGCTCTTCATCAGGAATTGAGGCCATTATTGCATGATGAGGCTTCGATGGGTTGAGTGGCCTACTCTCTTGCAAATCATTGCAGGCATCAGGAGAAAGACTACAGAAACGCAACACTCTGACCAGCATAACAATCATGAGATCTGGCAGCATCTGTGGAGAGAAATCAGAGGAAGGGTCATTCAACTCAAAACATTAATTCTGATTTCACTTACGACACTGGGTTATAGTCCAACAGGTTTATTTGAGAACACAAGCTTTCAGAGTCTTTTCGTTTCTTCTTCAAGTTTTAGCACTAAGAAATAATACTAAGCGGGAATTACTATTTAGTTCAATTAATTAGGCTCTAGGTACCGGAAAACAGTAGAACCAGACCCAACCCTAGACTTGTGCTGCCCACTTTCCCCAGGAATTTATGGACTGCCCCCTGATATGGCCACTGATTATTCATGACCAAAGGAATCAAATCTCTGACCCCATCAATGTCTTTATTCTACAATACTACTCAAGCTTCTACTTTTAATTGTATAAGTCCTGCCCTTAGATCGAATGGGACTTGAACCTAACGCACATCAGCTGAATACAGGAAATCCTACTTTTATTTGGATAAGTCCTGCCCTTGTTTGTTTTACCCCACATTTATCCACATGAAACACCATCTATCACATCACCCTCAGAGACACTGGCTTGTGGAAAGTCATATTCCATACTGTGCAAACTTTACTTTTTTTTAAATTTAATTGTTCAGACATGTCACGTTATCTCTGGATCGGATTGAACTTGAACCTGACGCACACCAGCTCAATACAGGAAATCCTGTAACCCGCTAGATTTCCGTCAGTTGGAGCAAGTTTTCGAGGTGGACCGAAGGTTCTGTTTGCGTGATGTACATCTGTGTGACTCCACTGTAAATGCTGGAGATCATAGCGGGTCAGACAGCACCAGTGGAGAGAGAGAGAGAACAAGCTGACATTAAGTGTCTGCCTGACCCGCTGTGAGCTCCAGCATTTGTTGTTTCCTTTCAGTGACGTGCAGTCTGGGTTGGTGCTTTTCCCCTCCTGGTTCCGTGGCTTGGAGAATACACAAAGGCAGATATGCTCAACAGAACTCTCTACAGAACATCAATAATCAAAGTGAAACATGGGAAGTGTTTTTGTACATTTTCTGCCGCTGAGAGTTTGGATCGTTTATCGCTTCCTCCCTGCGAAAAGACAGTGTGTAATGGCGATTTGTAAGAGCTGCGTCGCTCTTGTTGTTCTGCTGTTAATCGTATGGAATCCTGGCTCAGAGGCTGCAGGTCTGTGGGGAAGCGGCGTGGGTGGGAACTGGGGCTAGGAGCGATGACCAGTGTGATCGGGATAGACACAGCAAGATGTTTTATCTAATCTGATCTTTTTCTTTATGGACAATTAACGGTTCGTGTTTCTGGTTCATTTACAGAGAAGGGCAGCAAAATAGATTACATTAATGGTCATTTTATATATGGAATAAACCAAAGCAATTGAGAATAGGTCTGTGGTTAAAGAAACTGGAAAAAAATGCAGCAGTTTTACTTGGAAATTATATTTCCTCCTCGCACCTATCGGAGTCTCTTATAATCAAAAAGTGTAAAAGATACAGGATTGACATGAGGAAGAATTTCTTAATTTAGAAAGGTGTGAACCTGTGGAATTCTCAACCACAGAAAGCTGTTGGGGCATATTAGCTAGATATATTCAAGAAGGAGCTGGAGGTGGTGAAAGGTGGTATGGAGAGAAAGCAGCGGTAGGGTGCAGAAATTGCATAGTGATTTTTGTTGCAGGCTGGAGGGTTCTGTGCTTCTTTACAAATTATTTTGTACTTCTTCACAAATTATTTTTACAAAAGTAACAAAGTGCCTGGGTGATAACTTTCTTTCTGTTGGTTGCCTGTGCATAATGCATTCACGGAAAATTTAATTTCTGCAATTGTTTGTACCAATTTAACAGAAACAAAAAAAACTTGTGCTGAACAAATCCACTAATATCTTTATGCTCCAGAAAGAATTAATTACCTTTGTGATTTCCTCTCTCGCGCTTTGTTTGTTAACCTTTGAGAAAGCCAACAGGTTGCAAACAGTTTTTTTCCAATATATTTGAAATTAGCTCACTACTGTAGTCCAATATAACTAGGAGATGGATCAGTGTATTTCAAAAATAATTTCTGCAATTTGATATTCATAGGTTCCACAAACAAGTAAATAAGTAATCACAGAACAAGAATTAATGCCAAATATCTGTAATTCTGGCATTCAGAGTAAAAAATGGAGTTGAATACTCTTGATTTGGAAAGCTTAATTGTGTTAAACCCACTTTTAACTGTACTAATCAAGCTGAACCTGATTTTTTTTTAAGTGGCTTGACAGTAGGAGACAGAGGGCAGTGTTGGAGGGTTGCTTTTTGGATGGGAGGTCTGTGACTAGCCGTGTTCCACAGGGTTCGGTGCAGGGTCCACTGTTGTCCAATAACAAATGTCATTTATATCAACAATTTGGATGAGAATTTAGGAGGCATGGTTAGTACATTTGCCGATTACACCAAAGTTGGTCATATAGTCAACAGCGAAGAAGGTTATCTGAGATTACAAAGGAATCTTGATCAATTGGGCCAATGGGTTGAGGAATGGCAGATGAAGTTTAACTTGGATAAATGTGAGGTAAAACAAACAGGGGCAGGTTTTATAAAGTTAATGGCAGCACCCTGTATAGTGTTGTTGAACAGAGAGACCCAGGATTCGGGTATGTAGTAAATTGAAGTATGCATCACCTGTAGACAAGTTAGTCAATAAGGTGTTTAGCACACTTGCTTTCATTGTTTAGACCTTTTGAGTTTAGGGACTTGGGACATCATGTTGAGGTTGTACAGGATGTTGGTGAGCATCTTTTGAAGTACTATGTACATTTCTGGTTCGCCCTGCTACAGGAAGGATATCATTAAATTGGAGAGGATTCAGAAAAGATTCTGAGACTGGAGGGTTTGAGTTATAAGGTAGGGTGGGATTTTTTCACTGAAGTGTACGCTTGAAGAATGACATTATAGAGGTTTATAAAATCATGAAGGGCATAGATCAGGTGAATAGCAAAGGTGAGGGAATTCAAATGTTGGGAGCATATTTTTAAGATGAGTGGAAAAAGATTTAACAGAGACCTGGGAAGCAGCATTTTCACATAGAGGGTGGTTTTTATATGGACTGAACTGCCAGTGGAAGTGGTAGATGCAGGTACAGGTAAGGCACTTAAAAGATATTTGAACAGTACATGAATTGGGCAGACAAATGGTCTAGTTTACTTTGCAAAATTTGATCGGCGTGGATGAGTTGGACAGAAGGCTCTATTTCTGTGGTGAATGACTCAATGACTCTAAAATAATTCGAAAAATCCATAAAGGTAGTGGTGGTTTTGTGCTGCCTTATGGTGAATTTTCTGTTTGATGAACAACAAATTAATTTAAGAAACTCAAAAAAATCCATTTAAATGAGGTGCAGTTGATATCCTCTTGGCTGTTTCATTCCATGGAAGGGTTCAGAACTTCCAAGTTACCATTGCCTGACTTAATCTGGTATTGATGAAGATTAAAATCACCCAAATACAAAAATGCTGGAAATTTGAAACAAAAATGGAACAAAGCCAGAAGTCATACAATACCAGATTAAAGTTCAATGTTTTTATTTGAAATCACAAACTTTCAGAGCACTGCTCCTTTATTTTCAAATATTCTGGGTAAATCAGACAATGGTAACCTGAAAGATGATTTGAGTGTGTGGGGCACTTTCTTAGAGCAACATAATTAGGTGCCAACTAAGAAGCAAGCATTTTAGGTCAGGGAATATACAGTGTGACAGGATTTAATGAACTTAGAGTAAAGGAAGATCTTGGCACAGCTTTCATAATATCATAGAATTTCACAGTTCATCTGAGGCTGAAATATGTGGCTAACAGAGTTAAGTAAAGAACTAGAAAATAGATTTTAAGTGAGAGGGAAAGATTTAAAAAGGACCTGAGGGGCAACTTTTTCACACATACACATGGAACAAGCTGCTGGAGAAAGTGGTAGAGGCGGTACAAATACATTTTTCTTATGTCATAGTCCTAGAGAGGGACAGCATGGAAAGAGACCTTTTGGTCCAACCCATCCATGCCGACCAGATATCCCAACTCAATCTAGTCCCACCTGCCAGCACCCGGCCCATATCCCTCCAAACCCTTCCTATTCATAAAACCATCCAAACGCCTCTTAAATGTTGCAAATGTCCCAGCCTCCACCACATCCTCTGGTAGCTCATTCCATACACGTACCACCCTCTGCGTGAAAAAGTTGTCCCTTAGGTCTCTCTTATATCTTTCCCCTCTCACCCTAAACCTATGCCCTCTAGTTCTGGACTCCCTGACCCCAGGGAAAAGACTTTGTCTATTTATCCTATCCATGCCCCTCATAATTTTGTAAACCTCTATA
>NC_057715.1:12294202-12334011 GCF_004010195.1 Chiloscyllium plagiosum
TTTCCCAAAATGAAGCACCTCACATTTATCTGAATTAAACTCCATCTGCCACTTCTCAGCCCATTGGCCCATCTGGTCCAGATCCTGTTGTAATCTGAGGTAACCCTCTTTGCTGTCCACCACACCTCCAATTTTGGTGTCATCTGCAAACTTACTAACTGTACCTCTTCTGCTCGCATCCAAATCATTTATGTAAATGACAAAGTAGAGGGCCTAGCACCGATCCTTGTGGCACTCCACTGGTCAAAGGCCTCCAGTCTGAAAAACAACCCTCCACCACCACCTTCAGTCTTCTATCTTTCAGCCAGTTCTGTATCCAAATGGCTAGTTCTCCCTGTATTCCATGAGATCTAACCTTGCTAGTCAGTCTCCCATGGGGAACCTTGTTGAACGCCTTACTGAAGTCCATATAGATTACATCTGCTCTGCCCTCATCAATCTTCTTTGTTACTTCTTCAAAAAACTCAGTCAAGTTTGTGAGACATGATTTCCCATGCACAAAGCCATGTTGACTATCCCGAATCAGTCCTTGCCTTTCAAAATACATGTACATCCTGTCCCTCAGGATTCCTTCCAACAACTTGCCCACCACCAAGGTCAAGCTCGCCAGTCTATAATTCCCTGATTTTTATTGAAAATCTTTTTCACTTTTTAACAAAAAATCCCATAAAAGTTATTAAAATCCAGAAGTACAGAAAAGTAGAAATAATATCGTACTATTACAGTAACGTTAACTGTAAGTGCCTACTACTCTTCATGATACAATCGTCTCATCTTTACTTAACCCAAATTGAAATAAACTCAAATTAAATAAAATAACATTAAATTAAATTATAATCCACTAAAATTAAACTACATTACATTACACTACTCCACTCACCACACCTCCACCGAAACTCCCATCCAAGGGAGGAACAGTTATTATACCCATATTTACTAGGCCTCCCCCCGTCCCAGGGTTCCCGGACAGCCATAAAAGGCCCTCATGGCTATGTAAAGGCCCTGATGAGTACTGCCGATAGATCCATGTCTATGCAATTTAGAAATGGCTGCCATGTCTTATAAAATTGCTCTGTTCCATTGCGCGCCATGCTTGTCAGATAACCTTGAGGGACGTGCTCCATCACAAGTCTGCACCACCCTGCAAGACCTGGAGGTTTTTCTAATATCCAATTCATTCGGATGTTCTTCCTTGCACCGTGTGTAAAAATGTTGAATAACCTCTTCCCGTGCTCACCCAAAGATGCAGATTTAGTAGTCCCAAAAGAAGGGAAACTGGATCTTTCTTAACTTCAATTCCCAGGATCTTCTCCAGCTCATTCTCTATGGCACCCTAGTATCTGTGAATCTTGTAGCAGGACCAAAAGCAATGTGTAAGGATGCCTCTGCTGATTTTACAGTTGGGACATTTCAGGGATCCTTTGTCAAACTTTGCTAACCTCTCTGGTGCCATATGGACCCTGTGAAGGATCTTCAATTGCATGGTTTGTGCTTCATTGCATATTGAAATTTTCTTTACATTCCTCTATATATCCTCCCATATTTCCGGTAAGATTTCTTCCCCTAACTCTTGATTCCAGATCTCATGGAGTCTCTCCATATCCTTCAAGGCATTCCCTCTCTGGAGATGATATATCGTAATAACTGAGAGAGTGCCCCTACATCGGAGCTCTCTTCATTCTATATCCGACTTGTAGGACTGGGCCAAGAGTATGGTCGTCTTCTGTATATAATCCCTAACGTGGAAGTATTGGAAAAGGTTCCTGTTAGGAATGATTTTTGACCTAATTGGTTGAAAGACATCAAGACCTCTGCCTTGAATAAATCTCCCACAGGAGACTCCCTTACTCTCCCAGTCTTTAAAGCCGGAGTCTATTGACCCCAGTCTAAATCCTTGGGATCCCACCAATGGGGTGAACAGCAAAGTTGTAAGCAAATTCCTCACCCTATTGTATTATCCTCCGTGCTTTCACTGTATTTATGATAATTGGGCTCTCATAGTGCTCAACTATTAATATCTTCTTATCCATGAAGAGTAAGTTTATGAGGGGGCATCTCATCTGTGAGGTCTCAACATTAAGCAATATCGACTTCAAGTTATTACGCACCCATTCACTCTCATATGACAGCAGGTCGCCTTTTTGGTATCTCTTAGATCTGGGAGGTCCACTCCCCGCTCCCATATCCTGCGGAAGTTGCAGCTTGGTAAATTTAATTTGGGGGCACCTACAGCACCAAATAAATGATCCAAGCCAACGAGCAAACCTCTGCAGTGTCTGTTTGGGTAATAATGTGGGAGCATCCTCATGGGATATAATAACAGAGGAAGAACATTCATTTTAATCAAGTCTGTACGGACTGGCCATGATATGGGTAGTCCCTCCCACAGCTGCAAGCCCTGCTTTATTCTCTCAAACAACTGATCAAAGCTAGCTCTGTACAGCTGCCGGAAGATCGGGGTAATAAAATTTCCCAGGTAGAGAAAACCTTTCTATGACCATCTAAAAGGAAACTCCATTCCGTCCTCCAGCTTAAGTACTTCCATCAATCCCACGAGCATGACTTCCGACTTTGCAAAATTTATCCTGTATCCCAAAAAACTGCTGAATAATTTAATTTTTTGTTTTAACCAGTGTATGGAATTTTTGGAGTTAGCCAAAAACAAAAGGATATCATCCACATAGAGGGTGATTTTGTGTTCCCCAACACCCACCTTTTGTGCCTCTTTTTATCGGGGTTCTTTCAGATGGCCTTCGCCAACGGTTCAAGAACCAAGGTAAACAGCTGCAGCAACAGGGGTATCCCTGTTGGCTGCCTCTCCCCACATCAAAATTGCTGGACTTAACCCCATTCATGATAACTGCCACCTTGGGGTCTCTATATAACATTGTCACCCACCTGGAGAAGGCCCCTCCCAGACCAAAGTCATGTAAATCAGCAAAGGGATGCGGCCAATCAAAAGCCATTTCTGCATCCAGGGAGACCACCAAGCCCGGAATCGCTCTCTGCTGACATTTTTGGACTATGTTCAATACCCGCCTGATATTATTGGAGGAGCTGCAGACCTTGATAAAACCCGTCCGGTCCTCTTTTATAATAACGGGCAGCACTTTCTCCAACCTCAGAGCCAACACCTTTGATAAAATTTTGAAATCCACATTCAACAACGAGATGGGTCTATACGATACACAATCCTTGGGGCCTTTCCCTTGCTTTAAAATAAGGGAGATATTAGCCTCCCTAAGAGAGGGAGGAAGACAGTCCTGACTATACAAATGACCATACATCTCCAGAAGTGGATCAGCTAACGTGTATGAACTCCTTGTAAAGTTCACTCGGGAACCTGTCTGGACCAGGTGCCTTGCCTCCTTGGAGCTTCCTTACCGCCTCTTCACCTCCTGTATCGTCAGAGGTGCATTTAAAAGGGAGGCCTGATCTGCGTTTATATTGGAGAGGTCCAGGTTTTCAAAAAAGGATTCCATTCTCACTTCTCCATCCCCACAGCCCTCTGAACGGTATAACTCTGCGTAGAACTCCCGAAATCTGGCATTGATCTTTTTCAGTTCACGAGTGACATTTCCAGTTCTCTCCCTAACAGACACAATAGACTGTAGAACACTTTTTTCTTCCTAACCAGGTATCTGGCTTCTCCCCATATTCAAACAGCCTTTACTTTGCAAAGGAGACCCCTCTCTCCGCCACTTGTGTGAGCGCTGAGTCCAGAGCAGCCCAGGGAGCCGTGATCCATTGCAATTTGACCATGGGTGGTCTGGTATAAAATGCCAACTCGGCTGCCTGCAGCCGGGCCTCAAGCATCCAGTGCTGCTCCCCTCTCTGCCTCCTTCCCATTGTCGAGTATGAAATAATCAGACCCCTTAAGAATGCTTTGGTGGACTTCCAGAGCACTGATGGATTACCAATTGATGCCCCAAAAAGCCTTGAACTCCCTTTGAATGTTATGTACAAAGTTATAAATCACACAACACCAGGTTATAGTCCAACAGGTTTAACTGGAAGCACTAGCTTTCGGAGCGCTGCTCCTTCATCAGGTGGTTGTGGAGTGCACAATTATAAGACACAGAATTTATAGCAAAAGTTTACAGTGTGATGTAACTGAAATTATACCTTAATAAATACCTTGATTGTTTGTTAAGTCTCTCATCTGTTAGAATAACCATGATAGTTTCACTTCTTTCATATGTAAATCACTAAACTTTTTTTAAAAGTTACATTCTCAGGTTAACTGTAACAATTGGTGTCAGCGCAGATAAGATGTTGAGATATTGAAGGTGTTAGTCCCCTGTGTTCCCTGTCTGTGCCATAATGTTTAGACTGATTCTAATGTGAAAAGTGAGTTAAGAGAGTCTTACATGGATTCATGCAGTTTTTGAGCAAAGTACAATGTAACTCTGCAAGTACAAATTCACCCCACAATCAGCTCACCTTGTCTGGGGTATGGCACAGAGGCCAACACAGCAAACTTTTCAGACTGTGGCCATCTTGAATCGCTGCCACAATTACAACATTTAAAAGACATTAGGACAGGGACATGAACATTAAAGTTTTAAAGGGATATGCGCCAAATGCAGATAAATGAGACCAGTTTAGATTGAGATACCTGGTTGACATAAACAAGTTACACTGAAGGGTCTGTTTCCATGCTGTATGACTCTATGACTCCATCAAGTCAGAAATCACATGACACCAGGTTGTAGTCCTACTATAACTAATAACTACGACTAATAGTCAAACTAGCGCTTCATCTGATGAAGGGGCTATATAGCAAAAGCTTGTGATTTCAAATAAACCTGTTGAACTATAACTTGGTGTCATGTGATTTCTGACTTTGTCCACCCCATTCCAACACTGGCACCTCCACATCTATGACTCAATGACAGTAGAGAAGCAATGGAAGGCAATGAAGAAAATATTTCATGATTCTCCAAGTTCTTTCTAAAATGTCATTGAGAAAGAAGGTACAATAGATTCTCATGCTTGATAATAAAGAAAATGGTGGAAGGGACTTAGAACAATTACAATTGCCAGTGAAAAGATACTGGAAAAAGTATTAACCTAAGAAATGCAAACTCCCTTCCCAAATGACACTAGTGAACCACCAATCCACTTATTTCATATCACCAACACTGAGGCGAGCTTTCTTTAATTCCTCATTTTTTAAGTACGTGATTAAATTGTTCAACAAATTTAGTTTTATTAAATTAATGCAGTCAAAAGTTCCTAGGAGACCAAATAAAACCCTGTGTTCACACAACACCTTGCACAATGAATTACTTTATCTTGCAGTAAAATCTCATATCTTAATATGGGAAATTTAATTTCCAAATGGAGATTAACTGATTTCCTTAAACAGCAGCAATTTGACAACTGCTGAAGGAGTAGCACTTTGAAAGCTTGTGATCTCAAATAAACCTGTTGGATTCTAACTTGGTGTCATTTGACTTCTGACTTTGACCACCCCAGTCCAACACCAGAACCTCCACATCAAAAACAGAACATACTGGAATTTAGATCTGGTAGCATCTAAGTTGCTACGACTTGTCTACCTAAAATGATTCAACATCATGACCGTCTTAACTTGGGGGCATCCAAACATCCTGATATCTGGTGTAAAAATCAGTGGTAGGTTAGATAACCAGTCAGGTTATGTTCTCAGTGTTTGCTCCTCCATTCCACTGCCACTTCTCATTGTGGGGTTCCATATCAAAGCCAACGGTTTCACTGTTAATTGGACAAGCAATGGAATACTTGAAAGCAGGAGAGGGGTTTGCAGTGAAGTAGAGTTGGATGCTGTCAAAGCATTTGGTGTGTCTGATGCTGTACTTTGTGAGGATGTTGTGAAGGAGCAGCATGTAGAAGGACTCAAGGATTAATGTTTGGTTGGGGCAGACATGTTGGAGATTATGGTACCAGAGTGGGAAGGGAAGCTGCTTTTGGAAATTCTCTGTCTATCATTGGATAGATAGTAATAGTAGATACTAATAATGGATAGTGATGGTCAATCGTAATGTGATCAACCATATCAAAGATTGGAGACAGTCATAAAGAAACAGAAAGAATAGCGCACACCAGAATCTCAAATGAATCGGACATTATGCATAACTTTGATAAGGGATGATATTGATAAATGGGTAGGAAGGTCAATCATGGAATTGCAGAAATTATGAACAGAAGTTTGTGAGCAGTCATTCTTACCAATTTAAAGTCAACTCTCCTTTACCTGAGTCTGGGAAATATGGCGAGTTCAAAAACATTAGGCTCAACCCTGAGAGGGAAGAAAGCCCAATTCTGCAAACCAAGATTTAACTGATAAGACAAGAAACTTGCTAGTGAGCAGCAAGAAGCCTAATTATGTACGTTAATATTATACTACCCTCATTATCTCTACCCTGTCTGAGTCTCACAAAGGCTCATGATCTAGCACATTCACTGTTGCATGCAATACCTTCTGTCATTTGCTTTCCCACATCAATCCTATCAGATGAGTCATCCTGCAAACGTCCTTCAATGCCTACTCACTCTGAACACCTCACCAGCATTAACAGCTGTTATAGTCACTCATTTCCCTCAGTCCCCCACTCTCATTACAGTAGAGCATCCCACAATGGCAGAGAGGGCCGAGATGGGTGGTGGGGCACTTGACACCAGTCTTTTCACCTACAGTTAATGTGGGGTATGGGTGTTTGCACAAAAGCTTTACTAACAGGGGCTTGTAGTTCCTGGTGGAAATGCTATGTGGCCCAGGACTGTCCCACAGGAGTCCCCACTCCACATTCGCTATTGCTGCCTCAGAGCTAATGAGGAGATTGTTCATCCAGTTATCACCCATGGTTTGAGGAACCCTGACCTCAGGTATTCTACAACTAATCACCCCAATACATGTTGGGTAAATGCAATGTTAGTTGCAAATGTCAATTATCAGGTTCACTAATGTCCTTTTGGGAATTAACCTACTCTGGTTTCCTTGTCACTCCAAGTTCAGGATAATTAGCAGTTGGCTCTTGTTGTGGACAAGGCTAGACCACTCAAAACATTCTTAAGCAGGCAACCCTGACCATAGCTTTGCAATTTGTTTAGGTAAGTGTCTGGTGAAAGTTACCCGGAGTAATTTAGCGAAGTTGACCACCAGGTTTAAAACAGACAGAAATTTATTCACAAAAATACAAAATTAAACACAAAGAACAGAATAAAGAGCCCCTATCTTTATTCTGTTATCCAAACTAGACTTAATTATATTGTTCCAAATATACACAGCAGTCCCAATATGCAAACCCCCTTTAAAACAACAGTGAAAATGAAACAAATGCTTACAGATTGAAGTTAGAAGGGCAGAAAGGAGAGAGTTTCGCAGCATGTTTCCACACAGCTGAACTCCTAACTAGTTCTGGACTGAACTGCTCAGCTAGAGAGCTGACCATTTCTCTTTCGTTATACAGGTCACTTCTAAAACATGACTACTTTGGCCTGAAGTCTCATATGTTTATATATGTACAAAAAGGCCTCTCATACCCTTTAGTCTCTGTACCAAACCAGTCTAATCGGAACCGGGAGCTGAAAAAAAATCAAGGACACAGTTTCCTTGAGAAAAAGAACAGCTTTGAGGAAAAAAGGGGCCAGCTTTGTGACACCACTGTCCCCCTTTTAAAAAATGAACCATCAATATCAAAAGATGACTTTATTTTTAAAACCCTTCAAAAACAAACTAATTAGTAGTCTAAAACACACATGTACACTATACTATTATAAGCATGCAAAACTACATATGAATTCAGGGCGTGGCACACCGGCCACCAAAAGCCTCCGTATCTCATTCGAGTCTCAATAACGCATCGGCAATCACGTTTTCATGACCTGCCACCTGCACAATTGTCAAATTGAATGGCTGCAACAACAAACTCCATCTAAACAGTCTGACATTTTGTCCTTAAATTTTTCCACAAATGTCATTGGGTTGTGATCAGTGTATACGATTGTCTCAGATGCATTGCTGGTAATACAAACACTGAAATGTTGTAATGCCAACACCGAGCTTAAGGTCTCTTTCTCCACTGTTGAATATTTCTGTTGATGAACATTCAACTTCTAGGAAAAATACCCATTGGATCTTTCTATTTCCCCGTCATTCTCCTGCAGGAGCACCACACCCACACCCACGTCACTGGCATCAACAGCCACCTTGAAAGTCTTTGTATAATCTGGTGTGGATAATACTGGGACAGTGGTTAACACAGTGTTTAGGCTGTCAAATGCCTTTTGACAGTCCGCTGTCCACTGAAACTTCTCACCCTTTTTTTAACAATTCAGTGAGTGGAGCAGCCACACTGCTGAAGTTTGGCATAAACTTTTGGTTAAATCTACTCAACCCCAGGAACCGTAGTACTGCTTTTTTCATCAACGGTGTGGGAAAATTCCCAATTACTTTCGCTTTTGCATCTGGTGGGGTCATTTGTCCAGATCCAATAACATGGCCCAACAACATGATGTGGGCTTTGGCAAGTTCACTTTTAACAAGGTTTACCACCAAGCCTGCCTTCCGAAGTCGAACGAACAAGTCTGATAAATGCTGTAAATGTTCCTTCCATGAGTGACTAAAAATCACCACATCATCAATGTACACTGCACAATTGGGTAATCCGGCAATGACCTTGTTAGTCAGTCTCTGAAATGTGGCTGGAGTGCTTCTCATACCAAATGGCATGACTTTGAACCGATATACTCCATTTGGCATTACGAAAGCCAAAATTGCCTTCGCTCTCTCTGACAGAGGTACTTGCCAGTAGCCTCTGAGCAAGTCCAACTTAGAAATGTAAGCTGCTTGTCCCAATTTTTTTGACACAGTCCTCCAACCATGGAATTGGATTTGCATCAGTTTTTGTAACGGCATTGACTTTGCGATAATCCACACATAACCGTTGAATACCAACTGGCTTTGACGCCATGACAATAGGTGAACTCTACTCACTAATTTACTTTGATTATGCCGTTTTGGAGCATGCGCTGTAGGTACTTCTGAACCTGTGCCAACTTTAAAGGGTTATGCCTATAAGGATGTTGCTTAATCGGATCAGTATCTCCTATACCTACATAATGCACAATTAGGTTAGTACTTCTCAGTTTATTTCTGGGTATCCCCCCATGTGATAGTAATAACTCTTTCAAGTCATTTTGATTTTCTGATGGAAGGTAACTCAATAATTTATCCCAATTTTTGACAACTTCCTCATTGTCCAATTTGATTTGAGGAATGTCCAATTCAGAATCCTCTGAACTTGGTTCTTCCTTCTGTGCTGTAATCATTAACACCTTCTCCTCTTGCTTTCCGTCCCTGTCAAAATACCTTTTGAGCATAGTCACATGACACACTGTGAGATTTCTTCCTGTCTGGAGTCTTTATCGAGTAGTTCACCTCACTCAATTTCTTCTCAATTTGATACGGTCCACTAAACCTTGCTTTAAAGGCTCACCTCTGACTGGAAGTAACACTAATACCTTATCCCAAATTGCAAAATTAGGAATTTGTGAGTTCCTATCCGCTTTCTGTTTCATTGTATGCTGTGGTACATTTAAATGCTGTCCAGCCAACTCTCCAGCTCTATTTAATTGTTCTGTAAAATTTGACATGTAGTCCAAATGGGTGGTCTCTGAATTCTGACTTATTCATTTCTCCTTAATCAATTTTAATGGTCCTCTTACTTCATGTCCAAAAATTAATTCAAACGGACAGAATTTGGTCGATTCAGTCAGTGCATGCCTGATTGCAAAAAGTACAAATGAAACACCCTATCCCAGTCATCTGAATAATCCTGACCGTAAGCTCTCAACATGGTCTTTAGGGTTTGATGTCATCTCCTGCGATTCTGGACGGTGTCAGTAGATTTGAATTGCTTTATTCCCAAGTTGTCTATAACCTTCAATAGTTTGGATGTGAAGTTTGATCCTTGATCTGACTGGATCTCTATTGGTAGTCCATATCTGATAAAACATTTAAATAATTCTTCCACAACCCTTTTAGCTGTGGTGTTGCGTAATGGGGTTGCCTCTGGAAACCTTGTCAATAATCTATTATTGTGAATAAATACTTATTCCCGCTTTTTCTTTGAGGTAGGGGATCTACACAATCAATTAAGACTCATGTGAAAGGTTCCTCAAATGTTGGAATAGGTATTAAAGATGCAGGTTTTAATACTGCCTGTAGTTTTCCAATTAGCTGACACATATGACATGTCTGGCAAAATTCAACTATACCCTTGTGTAATCCAGGTCAGTAAAAATGTCTTTGTATTTTAGCCTGTGTTTTCCTCACCCCTAAATTACCTCCAAGTGGTAGCTCACACACCACTTGCAGAACTTCTTTCTATACACTACTGGCAAAATAATTTGATGAATCTCTGCCCATTTCTCATCTGCTTGAATGTGTGATGGTCTCCACTTCTTCATTAAGACATCATTTGTTAAGTAATAACACACAGGAATGCATTCATTTTCCTCTGTAAATTCCTTTTGATACAACTGTTTTAAGTTCTCATATTTCTGCTGCAATTCGATAAGCTTAACAGAACTAAAGCATGTTTACCTATTTGTTCCTGCTCTGTTCCACTTATCTGATCAAAAGGATAAAGCTATATCAGCTTCCTCAGCTGTGCCTTTTGATCTCTCCTGCTTCAACTAGTGCCTCTGTGATCTTGTGATCTCACAATCTGGGAAAATTCCTGGATAAGCATTCTTCATTTCTTCAGTTGCCTGTGTCTCCACGGCTTTTCAACTAGAGTAAGCAGCACGGCTACTGGTGAATCAGCTATATCATTTGCAAGAACAAATTATATTCCTGGAGCTGAGAGTTTGATCAGTAATCCTACCACAAATTCTCCAATCTTCTTTGGACTCTCTTGCCTCACTTTACATAATTGAACACTTTTGTCTCACCATGAATTCTGTTACCAGTACCTTTTCTGGCAATAGTCCCTCAGGAGTACATATCTCCTCATCCTTCAGCATTACAAACTGAGAGGATCCTATGTCCCTTAATGTTGTTAACGTCTTTACTTGCTACTCCTGACCTATTTGAATAACCTTTACCCTTGCATGTATATTTTTAAGCAGATCTGGCACTTCCTCCTTAATCAACATCTGATCATCTTGTACACTCTGAGGCAGGTGTCTAACTTCCCTTGTGCTTTTTGTTACTAGTCCAACAAAACTCCCAGGCTTGTCCGGTTTTCCTACATCTGGCTTGCTCCCAGTTTGCAGTCTGGCGTTCTCCAACACTGTGATTTTGTGTGGCCCACTTTATTACAATGAAAACACCAGAGCTTTTTAACTTCTTTGTCCACCTCAAGGATTTCTTTTTTACCCTGCGGTAAATTATCCTTATGATTTTCACTGAGATATACCTTTCCCTTCCCGGGTGAAGATTTCTCTTTGCCCCGGTTTCTATCCCTCATGGACTGAAATTGATTCTGGAAGCCAAACCGTGGTTTATGGACCAGCTCATAATCATCAGCCACTTCAGCTGCTAACCTTGTTGTTTTAACTCTCTGCTCTTCCACATGAGTTCACACTATTTCCTCACTCACGTTACCTTCAGGCTTTATCTCCAGCCTTTATAAAGCTCTGGTTAGGCCCCATTTGGAGTACTGTGTCCAGTTTTGGTCCCCATACCTCAGGAAGGACGTACTGGCACTGGAGTGTGTCCATCGGAGATTCACACGGATGATCCCTGGAATGGTAGGTCTAACATACGAGGAACGGCTGAGGATCCTGGGATTGTATTCATTGGAGTTTAGAAGATTAACGGGAGATCGAATGGAAACTTACAAGATAATACATGGATTGGAAAGGGTAGACACTAAGAAATTGTTTCCGTTAGGCGAGGAGACTAGGACTCATGGACACAGCCTTAGAATTAGAGGGGGTAAATTCAGAACCGAAATGCGGAGACATTTCTTCAGCCAGAGAGTGGTGGGCCTGTGGAATTCATTGCCTTGGAGTGCAGTGGAGGCTGGGACGCTAAATGTCTTCAAGGCAGAGACTGACAAATTCTTAATATCACAAAGAATTAAGGGCTATGGGGAGAATGCTGGTAAGTGGAGTTGAAATGCCCATCAGCCATGATTGAATGGCGGAGTGGACTCGATGGGCCGAATGGCCTTACTTCCACTCCTATGTCTTATGGTCTTATGGTCTTTTACGCTGACTTTCATTTTGAGGTGTCAATTTCTGAAGTTCAAACGCTCTCTTTTTCTTTCTCTTCTGCTCTCTCTTTTTCCCTCTCCTGCCTTCAATAATAACTCAAACTGTTCTGCTGCCATTTCCTTATCTCTTGCCTCTAACTCAAGCTGCTCCATTTGTAATTGAATTCTGCCACCTCTATAGATTCTGATGTTTCTACTGCAAGTTTAAATGCTGAACTACCGCTATAATGATCTCTCCTTTCCTCACAGAAGCAGGCAGATCCAGTCCCAGTTGGTCTGCTAATTCCTGCAGCTTGGTCTTATCCACTTTTTGCAAAACTTCCAAAGTCACCACATCACTTCCAGAAAACCTTTGGTGACTGAAAGAGCCATTACTATCCCAAGCTTTGTCTACCCAACCAAACCAACACCCGAAACAAAGACACTAGCACGTATCACTAGCTGTTTAAAATCCCACAAAGAGCCCCCAGTCTGTTACAGGCTAGGCCAGACCACTCAAAACATTCTTAAGCAGGCAACCCAGACCTTAACTTTGCAATTTGTTTCGGTAAGTGTACGATGGAAATTACCCGAAGTAAGTTAGCTCGGTTGACTAGCAGGTTTTAAAACATACAGCAGTTTATTCACAAAATTACACAATGAAACATAAAGAACAGAATAAAGAACCTCTACAGAACTCAGTCTATCCAAAATGGACTTAAATTATGCTGTCCTGAATACCCTCAACAGTCCCAATAAGTAAACCCCCTTAAAAAAACAATAAAAATGCGGCAAATGCTTATAGGTTGAAGTTAGAAGGGCAGGAAGGAGAGAGTTTTGCAGCCTGTTTCCACACGGCTGAACTCTTAACTAGTTCTGGACTGAACTGCTCAGCTAGAAAGCTGACCCCTCCCTTTTCATTATACAAGTCACTTCTAAAACATGGCCACTTTGGCCTGAAGTCTCATCTTTTTACATATAAATGAAAGGGCCTCTCAATACCCTGTAATCTCTGTACCAAACCAGTCTAATTGGAACCAGGAACTGGTTTATGACCCCGCTGAAAAAAACCAAGGACACAGTATCCTTGAGAAAAGGAACAGCTTTTAGTAAAATGGGACCAGCTTTGTGACACTCTTAATTGCCCTTTTATGGTGCAGGGGTAGTGTCACTAGCCGTGAACTGAAAGGCCCGGATTCAAGTCCCACCTGCTTCAAAGGTGTGTAATGACATCTTTGAACAGATTATTTAGGAAAAGAAAACAGGAAAACTTCTATTATGGTAATGTCCCAACCTCTGGCCTGAAAGGCATGGTGGTTCAGTGATTAGCAGTGTTGCCTGACAGTGCCAAGGACCTGGGTTCGATTCCAGCCTTGGGCGACTGTGTGAAGTTTGCACATTCTTATTGTGTCTGAACGGGTTTCCACTGGTGCTCTGATTTCCTTAGCTCAGTTGGCTGGATTGTTGGTTTGCAGAGCAGTGTGGTGCCAACTTCATGGGTTCAACTTCCATCACTGATTTGAGGGTACTGTCAATGACTCTGCTTCACAACCTCTTCCCTCGCCTGAGATCTGGTGGCCCTCAGGTTAAATCTCTAATGAGAGAGCAGCCCCTATGGTCATGAGACTATGGCACACAACAATAACAGCTGGCTAGGTGCATTAGCCATGGAAGATGCAGGATTACAACAATTGAGTTAATGAGGTGGATCTGAGTGGGGTGATCTTTGAAGGATTAGTGTGGAACTGATGGGCTGATTAGCCTGCTTCCATACTGTAGGCATTCAATGATTCTATGAAAGACTCAGATTCAAGTCCCACCTGGTCCAGAGGTGTGTAAAGCACCTCTGAATAGGTTGTTTGGAAAAACAGGAAAAACATCTATTGGGAGCCCTCTTGAGGTGGTGTCCTTATCCCTGGACCAAGAGACCCGGATTCAAGTCCCACCTGCTCCACTATTTAACCATTGGTAATTAGTATTTGCATGCAAATACAAAATTTAAACAGTTCATGAAAACACTTGGCAGAGTCAGCTTTTTGAAAACTTTTTATTGTGAATTTTGCACCCAAGTAGTTACTGCTTTGCATGGTTGAAACATTGCAAAACCATTGGCAGAAGTAATAGAAGTGCAAATAGGCAATTAATGTTGACCCTCTTTTTGTGAACCAGGCAGAGGAAGAGTCTTTTTCTAAATTTATTCGGTCAAAACAGTTTTAAACACCTGTCAAAATTATTAACTTGCTCTGATCCAGGGCAATCAATTCCTTTTCATTTTTGGATCCAGAATAGGGCAAAGATGTTTAAAAAAACTATATCTTTGCTGTTCAGACAGTCCCTCAGGATCAGGGATGTCCTGCTTCCATTTGGGTTCTGGAATGGCTGATGTTTGGATTTGGACTTGTCATATGTCAGGCTTGAAGATTTGGGTAGGTTTGTTTAGAGGTTTGTGTGCTCCCTGCAACACCTCTACTTTGTCTCTGCACTCTCCTGATGTAGTCACAATGATTTTTGGTGCTTTCCTGAATGAGCCTTCTCCATTTTGGTTGGCTATAAGCCAAGTCCTCACTAAGTGAGCTGGGCGTTTAACTCTCAGATCAGATGTAAGCCTGTTGATTGGCAGAAGAGGCACGGGGCTGAATAGCCTACTCCTGTTCCTATTTCTAACGGCCTATACTTTGTGAACATTGTTCAAAGTGCTCCACTATCCTTCTGCGAGTCTCCTGCCAAGAGGTGTCTACCCACAGCTATTGCCACTTTGTTAATGATGATTTGGATCTGCATTCCTAATCATCAGATCATGCATTGTTAGTACAATCATGAATAATAATGCCTTGGAACTACCAACATGATGTAAACATGAACGATTTCCAAACCAAATTAGTTTTATTTGAAATCTAATCTAATAGATATCATTGGAATCCATTCAAAGGCATCAAGGGAAATAAAATTACAGGGAAGACAGCATGGGAATGGTAATGACTAGATTGCCCCACAGAGAAGTAGAATAGATTTAATTGGCAGAATGGACTCTTCGCCCAGAATGGCTCTGACCAAGGTGAAACTTAATATTAGAAACAATCCTGCAGTTCTCTCTCATCATCCAGCAGCAACTGAAACAAGTTGAAAGGTTTTGATAAAAGTAAAATAATTGGTAGGGGATGGAAGTGGTGCTAAGCATTTCATTGATATGTTATGAAAGCTCAGAATACTTGTAAAAGCATGCATACTTACTTAATGTCAGCTGACTTTATTATCAGACAAGTAGATCCCAGACTGAAAATCTGTCTTGACAAATAAAAACTAAGGAAAATGATAACAAGGTGGTCTTTCATTGATAACAGCGACAAACCAAGAGATTAGATTAGATTACTCACAGTGTGGAAACAGGCCCTTCGCCCCAACAAGTCCACACCGACCCGCCAAAGCGCAACCCACCCATACCCCTTACCTAACACTATGGGCAATTTAGCATGGCCAATTCACCTGACCTGCACATCTTTGGACTGTGGGAGGAAACCGGAGCACCCGGAGGAAACCCACACAGACACGGGGAGAATGTGCAAACTCCACACAGTCAGTCACCTGGGGCGGGGATTGAACCCAGGTCTCTGGTGCTGTGAGGCAGCAGTGCTAACCACTGTGCCACCGTGCCGCCCCTTAGTTAGTTTTAAGAATATAATAGAATAGGATTTAATATGCAAAAGAAATTATAACTGGAATAACTAGAAATTATAACAAGAAGAAACCGCTATTTACTTTATTTGAAAGGTTTAAAAACAGTCCAAGATGATCCTGTCTATCACAGCACTATCACTTTACAGTACTTGAACACCTTGGAGGGAGATTTCCATTCCCTGTCACTCACAAAGGAATGATGTATTAGTTAATTTCAGTTCCGGTCTTGAGAGCTAATAGCCTTTGATTAGTCACACACTAAACTTAGTTTCCATCAGCTTCAAATAACTCCTTCATGATTCCAACCAAATAATTCTGACCTAGAGCTTTCAACTAAAACCCTCAGAGATAATGTATTTAACTGTTCTACACTAATTCCTTTCTGCACACAAACATTTGACCAAACTTCAAATCAAAACTTCTCCAAATTGAAATTAAAAGCTTTTGAACAATAGGTCACCTCCACCCCAACTGAAACACCTGTTCAAACTGCAAACAATCATTCAGTTAAAACATAGGATCAGGGAAGTGACTGTGATGGAATACTCTCCACTTGTGAAGAATGGGTGTAACTCCAATAACACTCAAGAAGCTTGACACCATCCAGGACAAGTAGCCTATTTGATTAGCATCACATCCACATACACCCATTCTCTCCAGTACCAACACTCAGTAACAGCATGTACTATCCACAAGATGCTCTGCGGAAATTCACCAAAGATCCCTGGACACCACCTTCCAAACCGACAACCACTTCTAACTAGAAGGACAAGGGTAGCAGATACGTGGGAACACCACCATGTCCATGTGAGTGTCCAAGCCACTCACCATCCTGACTTGGAAACATATCACCGTTCCTTCACTGTCTCTGTCTCTGGATCAAAATCTGGAATTCCCTCCCTAACAGCATTATGAGTCAGTCTACAGCGTGTGAACTGCAGCGGGTCAGGAAGGCAGCTCACTACCACCTTCTCCACAGCAGGGTGGAGTCTAGGACAGCATGTACTATCCACAAGATGCTCTGCAGAAATTCACCAAAGATCCCTAGACAACACCTTCCAAACCGACAACCACTTCTAACTAGAAGGACAAGGGTAGCAGATACGTGGGAACACCACCATGTCCATGTGAGTGTCCAAGCCACTCACCATCCTGACTTGGAAACATATCACGTTCCTTCACTGTCTCTGTCTCTGGATCAAAATCTGGAATTCCCTCCCTAACAGCATTATGCGTCAGTCTACAGCGTGTGAACTGCAGCGGGTCAGGAAGGCAGCTCACTACCACCTTCTCCACAGCAGGGTGGAGTCTAGAACAAAACACTTGAAAGAAGGATGTTTGGAAAACTATTAAACAAAAGGCTGACAAGTTTGTGGAGAATGTGGCCTATATCCTGATGTCTGAAGAGGCTCTCAATTATAGATTTTCTTTTGAAATCAAATTGTTTAGATGTGTTATGAGACACATCGGTAAGAGATGGCACCTGGACTCTGAACTTCTGGCCCAGAGATAGGGATACCACCAAGATCCAAGCATAAGTCCCATGCATTTTGTTATAATCTTCTAAAATTGCATAGATTCTGGAAGGATCACAGTGGATTGGATAATAGTTGATATAACACCTTTATTCAAGAAATGATGGGACAGAAAGCAGATTGTAGGTCAGTTAGTCTAACAAAGGTAAGGCTGTCTTGCTGCTCTGAAAAGAAAAGAAAACAGGAAGTCATGCAAATGGTTTCTCCTGGTCTGGCTGTATACTTCAAAATAGAGCTGTAGTAAGCCCAATGCATCCATCATTAAGGTTTTATTAAAACTATTTTTCCTGCAACAGCTGTACATGTGTAGTCTTCCCAATGCCCTGGTGTATTATCTGTTGTTTCTATCTCTTTAACCAAGAAGTTACATACTACTCGGAGAGGGTTCCAATGATAATTCACTCGGCAGATTGCTGGAATAACAGGTTTACCATATCAGGAGGGATTGGGTCAACAAGGCTTGTATTCACTGAAGATTGAGAGGGTATTTTGTTGAACTGTATAAAATTTTGACAGGGCTGGACTGATTTTATGCAGGTTGATGTTCTGGGTCATGGAGGTCATGGTGTCAGGACACAAGGTGGACCATTTGTATGTGCAACTAGGAGGAACGTCTCTACTCAGGTGATGACCCTGGAAAATTCACTATCACAATGGGACAATATAGTTAAGAAATAAATAGCTTTTTAGACACTGACAATGTCAAGGGTAGAGGAACAGAGCAGAAGTACAACCTGCACATTGATTTGGATGAAGGAATCAACAGCTAGATTTGCTGATGACTTCAAGATAGCGAGCAAAGTAAATTGTTAGTGTAAGGTAGCCTGTCTGCACAGTGATATAGATGAAGTGAATGACCAAACAAATAAGTACATGGAGTACAAAGTAGGAAAAATGTGAACAGTATACTATTTAAATAGAAAGAGATTGTAGAAAAAGCAGGGGATTCTGGGTGCCCTGGTGCTATGAAATCACAAGGTACTATGCAGATGAAACAAGTCATTAAAGACAAATTGGACAATGTTATTTATCGCAAGCAGAATGGACCATATAAAGTACAGACATTTTTACTGCAGTGGTGCAGGCCTTAGTCAGACCACACCTAAGATGTGATGTTCCGTTTCGGTCCCCTAATTTGAAAAATTATAATTGTGTCAGTACTTCAGAGACAGTTTATTCCTGAGCTAAAAGGGTCATCTAGAAAAATGTTGTAAAAGTTGGGACAATACCTTTTAGAGTTTGGTCGAGCAAGAGGTGATTTTAATGAAACAAGATCTAGAAAGGACTGGATTGAGCAAATACAGGTAAGATGGCTCCTTTATGGCAGACTCTAGAAGCAGGAGAGCTGGAGATTAAAATAGTTTTCAGAGGATCGCTAGCCTGTAAAGTCTGCTTCCTAGTAAACAATATATGCTAAAAATTTACTTCACAGCAGGATCAGATAGAATTTGAATAGACAAAGGAGTAGAGAGTTGTGAAGTGCAGACAGGAAGTTCGAATCGAGACCACAATCGGGTTATTAGCTTATTGATTGGTCGAGTAGCATCTGAAGATCAAATAGCCAATTGCTGCTCATGACCCATTTCTCATTAAAATGTCCCACATCTGCCAATTAGGAGAAAGACAAGTCTGATCAGATCATGTTGCCGTGCATAGTTATGTTTGGGCCTTAAGGCATCACCTCAGTACCTGTAAAAGGCTCACTATCTCAAGCTACCCTGGAAAAGGCACAGTATCTCAAGCAACTCACAATCCTGCTTACAATCCTGCTATCTATTCCCCTAATGAAACAATCCCCTACAGCTGCCATTTGACGTTTTGCTTCCTTCTCTTGAATGGCCTCCTGTACCACGGTGCCATGTCAGCTGGCTCATTCTGCCTTCAGCTCTGTTCCTCATCCACACAGGGAGAAAATACATTGTACTTGTTGGGCAAGGAAAAGAGCTGAGGCTTCTCTGTTCCTGAATATAGGATCTCTCTACCTGCCTCATTTGCTTTCACACACTGCTGTCCCTGCCCACTGACCTGAATCTGAAGTACTTAATCTACCAGGTGCGACCGCCTCCTGAAACAAAGCATCCACGTACCTCCGGCTCTGCTGGATGTGCCACAGAGTCTGAAGCTCGGGCTCCAGCTTATCAATTCTGAGACAAAGTTTCTTCAGCAACACATGCTTGCTGCAGATGTGGTAACTGCAACTCGCAACAGGATCTGCCAGCTCCCACAACATGCAGCTACAGCACATCATCTGCCCAGCCATCTCTACCTAGTTAGTTAATACCTCGTTAGTTAATTAATTTATTAATTAGTTTTTCAGTGTTTTTATTTCCAATTTTTGACCGATTTCTTACCAGCCAATCAGGACACAGCTTTCCTGAGACTCACATTTTCTGTTTGGCTTCAGTTACTCTGTGTGCACCTTCCGCTAACTCCGCTCTCAGGCCACAAATCCCTGAGGTAAATTAGTTTTTATACTCACCGCTCCGTGTACTCCTTTCTCTATTCCTCTCAATTTGTTGGGCAAGGAACTCTTCCAGAACAATAAACTTGGAAATATTCTCCACATCATATCCCAACATGATAGTTTTTTTTTGAAGATTCCACATTTAGTGCATTCTTTCAATGGGTGTTTCCTCTTGTCTTCACTGTACTATTAGGCATAGATTGTCCATGAGGCATCAGCTTGTTGCCTTTTTCTGCGTTGGAATGGGAGTCAGAAAGAAGAAGAGCAGTGCAAAGAGGGATTTCTGGTCACAAACTGGACAGTTAGTTCAGTGATGACCTCCACTCATATATATTTTCCAGGTGAATGCATTGCCTGAACATGAGGGCGCAGGTCACACATCAAATGTTCAGGATTATGATAGGTGACACCGTGCAATTCATGTGTATGCCATAGCTCAGCCGACATGATAAACAGGAGGAAGGTGACAGTCTATCAGTTTTTGGGAATTCTTGTTCGGGAAGCAGGGCCCAGCAAGTACCAAATAGAAATGCATTGGGAAGAAAACTAAATGTTTTGGGAAGGGGGTTTTACAGTTCCATGGGAAGGAAAGGGGAAGCCAAGCTCAAATGTTCCAAGTAGAACCCAGATTCATACTGCTTCTACTCCTGGCCCCAATAAATGTTTTCAAAATGTCTCTTCGGGCCCTGCGTTGTTCATAATCATTAGCAGCTGTGAAGTGTGAATGCTATCCTGACAATTAATATTACAGCACGGGACTGATGGCATCATCAAAGAGGATTACAATGAGTTCATGCCAGTGCCTGAGTCACCTGCTCAGTAGTGTGGGCTACAGTCAATTTCAATCCAATACAGCAGAAAGCAGGAAATGGGATATTTTAATTGCCTTTCATCCAGCCTTGCACCAAAATGTTGGGTTAAAAATCCTCTTCCTGCCATTGGTTTGCCACTATTCATTAATCAAACTTTTCTTTTTCAGATCCAATAAAACTGAACGGTCGCCAGATTTTGAGATCTGTAGGTGATGATGCCCTGCTGCCGTGTACAATTTTCACTGAACAAACTATCTCACAATTCATGTGGCGACACAAGCGTGGTCAACAACAATGGAACTTTTTCACAGCAGTTTTCAAAAATGGAAAGGATGAAAGACTGAACGATATATTTGGCGGCAGAATGACCTACGTTGGCCAAAGTTCCAAAAATGCGTCAATGTATTTGAGAAATATTACCCTAAGTGATGAGGGGATATACAGCTGTATTTTCACTTTATTCCCTGATGGGCCTGTTGAAAAGGACATACGGCTAATCGTAAGAGGTGTAGAACCTTTCCATTTTAATGTCTGACTTTTAATATCACTTTTAATGTTGCACACTTGCCTCCAAATCAAAGCCCAGGCTGGAACACAATTTTGACTCTACAATGTAGTACTGACAAATGTACATGACAGGTGTTGTCTTTCAAAAGCATGTTGAGATTGTCCTGGGTGGGTGTAAAATATTTCATGTCACTGTCTCAAAGCAGAATGCAGGAGTTCTCCCTGGTGTCCAGCAACATCACAGACAAAAATTCTGGTCATTATCACAATGCCGTTTATAGGATTTTACTGTCTACTAAATAGTCACTGCATTTCAGATATTAAAATGCTTCCCATTCTAAAATATTAATTTGGTGTAAATTGGTTCAAAAGTTGAAGTTTTAAATTGGAGGAAGGCTAATTTTGACGGTATTAGGCAAGAACAGCCGATTGGAGGCAGATGTTCACAGGTAAAGGGACAGCGGACAAATGGAAATGTGGACGGCACGGTGACACAGTGGTTAGCACTGCTGCCTCACAGTGCCAAAGACCGAGTTCAATTCCCGCCTCAGGCGATTGACTGTGTGGAGTTTGCACATTCTCCCCATGTCTGCTTGGGTTTTTCTCCGGGTGCTCCGGTTTCCTCCCACAATCCAAAAATGTGCAGATTAGGTGAATTGGCCATGCTAAATTGCCCATAGTGTTAGGCGAAGGGGTAAATGTAGGGGAATGGGTCTGTGTGGGTTTCGCATTGGTGGGTCAGTGTGGACATCTTGGACCAAAGGGCCTGTTTCCACACTGTAAGTAATCTAATCTACTCTAAAAGAAAATGGAAAGCCCTTCAAAAATGAGATGATGAAAGTTCAGAGACAGTATATTCCTGCTCGGGTGAAAGGAAAGGCTGGTAGAAGTAGGGAATACTGGATGACTAGAAAAATTGAGGTTTTGGTTAAGAAAAAAGAAGGAAGCATATGACAGGCACAGACTGGAGGGATCAAGTGAATTCTGACAGTATAAATGCAGTAGGAGTATACTCAGGGGGAAATCAGGAGGGCAAAAAGAGGACATGAGATAGCTTTGACAAATGAGGTTGAGGACAATCCAAAGGGTTTTAAAAATATATATTAAGGAAAAAAGAGTGACTAGGGAGAGAATAGGGCACCTCAAAGATCAGCACGACATCCTATGTGTGAAGCCACAGGAGATGGGGGAGATACTAAATGAGTATATTGCATCAGTGTTTACTGTGGAGAAAGACATGGAAGATATAGAATGTAGGGAAATAGATGGTGTCATCTTGAAAAATGTCCATATTATAGAGGAGGTGGTGGTGAATGTCTTGAAACGCATAAAAGTGGATAAATCCCCCAGACCTGCTCAGGTGTACCTTAGAACTCTGTGCGAAGCTAGGTAAGTGATTGCTGGGCCCCTTGCTGAATATTTGTATCATCGATAGTCACCGGTGCCAGATGATTGCAGGTTAGCTAATGCGGTGCCACGTGGTAAGAAATACCAGGGAACTATCGACCAATGAGCGTGACATTGTTGGTGGGCAAGTTGTTGGAGGAATCCTGAAGGACAGGATTTACATGTATTTGGAAAGGCAAGAACTAATTAGGGATAGTCAGCATGGTTTTGTGTATGTGGGAAATCATGTCTCACAAACTTGATTGAGTTTTTTTGAACAAGTAACAAAGAGGATTGATGAGGGCAGAGCAGTGGATGTGATTCATATGGACTTAGAGTCACAGAGCCATAGAGATATACAGCATGGAAACAGATCCTTCGGTCCAACTCGTCAATACCGACCAGATATCCCAACCCAGTCTAGTCCTACCTGCCAGCACCCGCCCCATATCCCTCCAAACTCTTCCTACTCATAACCCATCCAAATGCCTTTCAAATGTTGCAATTGTACCAGCCTCCACCACTTCCTCTGGCAGCTTATTTCATACACGTACCACCCGCTGCGTGAAAACATTGCCCCGAAGTCTCTTTTATATCTGTTCCCTCTCACCCTAAACCTATGCCCTCTTGTTCTGGACTCCCCGACCGCAGGGAAAAGACCTTGTCTATTTACCCTATCTATGTCCCTCATGATTTTATAAACCTCTATAAAGTCACCCCTCAGCCTCCAATGCTCCAGGGACAATAGCCGTAGCCTATTCAATCTCTTCCTATAGCTCAAATCGTCCAACTCTGGCAATATCCTTGTAAATCTTTTCTGAACCTTTTCTAAACCTTTCAAGTTTCACAACATCCTTCTGATAGGAAGGAGACCAGAATTACATGCACTGGTGACCTAACCAATGTCCTGTACAGCCGCAACATCATCTTCCAACTCTTGTACTCAATACTCTGACCAATAAAGGAAAGCATACCAAACACCGCCTTCACTATCCAATCTACCTGCGACTCCACTTTTAAGGAGCTATGAACCTGCACTCCAAGGTCTCTTTGTTCAGCAACACTCCCTAGGATCTTACCATTAAGTGTATAAGTCCTGCTAAGATTTGCCTTCCCAAAATGCAGCACCTCGCGTTTATCTAAATTAAACTCCATCTGCCACTTCTCAGCCCATTGGCCCATCTGATCAAGATTCCGTTGTAATCTGAGGTAGCCTTCTTTGCTGTTCATTACACCTCCAATTTTGGTATCATCTGAAAACTTATTAACTATACCTCTTACGCTCACATCCAAGTCATTTATATAAATGACGAAAAGTAGTGAACCCAGCATCGATCCTTGTGGCATTCCCCTGGTCACAGGCCTCCAATCTGAAAAACAACCCTTCACCACCACCTTCTGCCTACTACCTTTGAGCCATTTCTGTATCCAAATGGCTAGTTCTCCCTGTATTCCATGAGATCTAACCTTGCTAACAGCCTCCCATGAGGAACCTTGTTGAACATCTTACTGAAGTCCATATAGATCATGTCTACCACTCTGCCCTCTTCAACTTTCTTTGTTTCTTCCTCAAAAATCTCAATCATGTTTGTGAGACATGATTTCCCACCCACCAAGCCATGTTGACTATCCCTGATCACTCCTTGCCTTTCCAAATACATGTATTGGTCTATGGTCACTGGTCTATGGTTCCCTGGCTTGTCTTTACCACCATTCTTAAACAGTGGCACCATATTAGCCAACCTGCAGTCTTCAGGCACCTCACCTGTGACTATTGATGATACAAATAGCTCAGCAAAGGGCCCACCATTCACTTCCCTAGCTTTCCACAGAGTTCTCGGGTACACCTGATCAGGTCCTGGGGATTTATCCACTTTTATGCATTTCAAGGCATCCAGCACTTCCTCCTCTGTAATATGGACATTTTTCAAGATGTCACCATCCGTTTCCCTACATTCTGTATCTTCCACATCCTTTTTCACAGTAAACACTGATGCAAGATACTCATTTAGTGTCTCCTCCATCTCCTGAGACTCCACACAAAGGCTGCCTTGCTGATCTTTGAGGGGCCCTATTGTCTCCCTAGCTACCCTTTTGTCCTTAATGTATTTGTAAAAACCCTTTGGATTCTCCTTAATTCTATTTGCCAAAACTATCTCATGGCCCCTTGTTGCCCTCCTGATTTCCCTCTTAAGTATACTCCTACTGCCTGTATGCTGTTCTAAGGATTCACTTGATCTATCCTGTCTATACCTGACATATGCTTCCTTCTTTTTCTTAACCAAACACTCAATTTTTTTAGTCGTCTAGCATCCTGTAGCATTCTGCACCCTCTCTGAGACATCCTCGATCCTGGCACCAGGGAAACAACACACCATTCTGATTTTTTGCTAATGGCCCCAGACACATCTGTCTGTGCCTCAGACTAGAGGGTCTCCTTGCACAATCGATCTCTTGGAACCTGACGTACCCCTCATTACATTAGAGCCAGTTTCAATACCAGAAACTTGGCTGTTTGTGCTACATTCCTCTGAGAATTCATCTCCAACATTTTCCAAAACAGCATATTTGTTTGAAATGGGGATAGCCACACAAAACTCCTACAGTACCTGCCTACCTCTCTTACCTTTCCTGGAGTTAACCCATCTATGTAACTGTATCTGTGACTTTTCTTCCTTCCAATAAGTGCCATCCATCACACCCCCTTGCTCTTGTAAATTCCTCATTGCCTCTAATTGTCACTTCAACTATTCCATTCGATCTAATAGGAATCGCAACCAACTGCATTTATTGCAGATATAATCCTCAATGACACTTAAACTGTCCCGAAACTCCCACATCCGATAAGAACAGCATATCACTCCACTAAGGGTCATCTTTGCCTATTCCAATCTGCAGACCCAGAAAATAGCCCTGTCTTATTCCTCTGCAAAACACTGCTCCAGGCTAATTTAATACTTTTGGCTTATATTTGTAAGTTTAATCAAGAGACATATCTCAATAAAACATATACTCAAGAAAGAACTCACTCTACTTACTAATGCAGACTTACTGTAAGACCACACTTAAGTGAATATTTTTTATCTGTCTTTGTGCTGTGACCTCTCCCAAACAGGTTCCTCCAAGACCAGTTGTGAATTTCAATGTTTGTTAACTTTCCCAGATGCACTCCGGTGTCCAGAGATACATGAATTAAACACAAAAGGCAGTAACTGCATGGGTATACTGCTGTGTCAGTTAGCAGTGTGGGTTTCTTTCTCTCTCGCTCTCTCTCGGTCTCTCTCCTGCACTGACCTGACCATGTGCTGCCTTTGTCTGTTCCTCTCCCTTTTAAAAGTGCCATTGTTTTGACTTTTTTCTCCAAAGTTGCAAAACAATGCAAAAGCATATAAAACAGTAATTGATGCTCCTGGAATTCAAGGAAATCACCTCCAACACCTAAAATACCTCAAAAAAGGAGCAGCCTGTTACAGCCAGAAATTTTTTCCATTCTCCATCTTTGATTACTTCAATAAGGTGTTTCACAAGGTTCCTCATGGGAGACTGGTTAGCAAGGTTAGATCTCATGGAATACAGGGAAAACTAGCCATTTGGACATAGAACTGGCTCAAAGGTAGAAGGCAGAGGGTGGTGATGAATGTTTGCTTTTCAGACTGGAAGTCTGTGACCAGTGCTGTGCCACAATGGTGGTTGCTGGGTCCACCTACTTTTCGTCATTTATATAAATGATTTGGATGTGAACACAGGAGGTATAGTTAGTAAGTTTGCAAATGACTCCAAGATTGGAGGTGTCGCGGACAGCAAAGCAGTTTACTTCACATTACAATGGGATTTTCATCAGATGGGCCAATGGGCTGAGGAGTGGCAGATGGAGTTTAGATAAATGTGAGGTGCTGCATTTTGGGAAAGCAAATCAGTGCAAGACTTATACACTTAATGGTAATATCCTAGGGAGTGTTGCTGAACATTGAAACCTTGGAGTACAGGTTCATTAGTTCCTTGAAAGTAGAGTTGCACGTAGATAGGATAGTGAAGAAGGCATTTGGTATGCTTTCCTTTATTGGTCAGAGCATTGAGTACAGGAGTTGAGAAGTCATGTTGTGGCTGTGCAGGACATTGATGAGGCCACTGTTGGAATATTGCATGCAGTTCTGGTCTCCTTCCTATCAGAAAGATGTTGTGAAACTTGAAAGGATTCAGAAAAGATTTAAAAGAATGTCACCAGGGTTAGAGGACTCGCACAATTGGGAGAGGTTGAATAAGTTGGGGCTGTTTTCCCTGGAATGTCAGAGGCTGAGGGGTGACCTTATAGAGGTTTATAAAACCGTGAGAGACATGGATAGGATAAATAGACAAGGTCTTTTCCCTGGGGTTGGGGAGTCCAGAACTAGAGGGCATAGGTTTAGGGTGAGAGGGGAAAGATATAAAAGGGGCCTAAGGGGCAACTTTTTCATGCAGAGGGTGGTGCGTGTATGGAATGAGCTGCCAGAGGAAGTGGTAGATGGTGGTACATTTACAGCATTTAAAAGCCATCTGATTGGGTATATGAATAGGAAGGGTTTGGAGGGATATGAGCCGGGTGCTGGCAGGTGGGACTAGATTGTGTTGGGATATCTGGTTGTCATGGAGGATTGGACCAAAGAGTCTGTGTCCGTGCTGTACATCTCTGACTATGTTATGGAACGTCGTGACAGTGCAAAATTCAAATGTGTTTCTTTCACCTGGGAAATTTTGCGTTCATTATGAAATGGATTAATGTACATAGAATGAACTGGTAGAATGGGCACAAAAACCGGGCTAAAAATCACACAACACCAAGTTATAGTCCAACAGGTTTATTTGGAAGCACCAGCTTTTGGAGTGCTGCTCCTGTATCAGGAAAGCTAGTGTTTCCAAACAAACCTGTTGTATTAAGACCTCGCGTTGTGTGATTTTTAACTTTGTACACCCCAGTCCAACACCAGCTCCTCCAAATCACAAAAATCTGGATATTTTACATATTTCAGTTAATAGATTAAAACCAATGTAGTGCTCATGCCCCAATTCTTGACATGCAATGGCATCTGGTGATGTTACCATCTCTTTAAAATCTTGTCCTCTACCTTGGGCTTGATCTTCAGTTATATTTATGCAGTTCAAAGGCTTAAGAGTCCTACTGCCTGTGACATCTATGACTCCCCAGATCCCGTCTACCGCCTAGAAGGTAGGAGTCAGCAATGTGATTTAATTCTCCAATCACCTGGTGAGTGCAGTTTCAACATCACTCAAAGAGCAGCATTATCCAAGATAACTTGGTTTGCTCGATTGGCATCCAACCCACCACCTTCAACATCAATAGCAACAGCATGTACCATCTACAAGATGCATTACAGCAAATCACCGAGGCTTCTACAACGGCATCTTCCAAACCTACAATCTCGGCCATACAGGACAAACAGCAGATACATGGGAACACCATCTGCAAGTCCCAAGTCAAACACTTTCCTGACTTAAAATGATATTTAGCTCATTGTCACTCAGTCGTACACCTGAACTCTTTAATAGCATCATGGGTGTCAGTATGTTCAAGGCTATAGCAGTTCCATTAGGCAGCCTACTACCACCAGCTCCATGGCAGTAACTGCTGGCCGAGCCAGCAATACCATCTTCCTATAAATGTATCAAAATGAAGGTACACGGCCTGCTTTCAGATCAGTGACAACCCAGTGTTTTAAGACTGCAGTTCATTGCATGCTTATAATTGCAGGCTCCCACACTGCTACCATTCCCTCTTCCCTTCCTTTCCTTCAAACGCTTTTTATCCCTACTGAGAAAAACTCTCATTAAATAATTTGAACATTTGTTCGGTGTTGTTGAATTGGCCCAAACGCTGAAAAATGGAAAAATTCCAATAGGTTCTGTGTGGGCTTCCCTGGAGCCCATTCATTAGTAGCACATCTTGGGATTTGAGCAGAAGTGGGCTCACTGGAAATTGTTGTGCTATTGCAGCCCTCAGAATCTGCAAACATCACCATTTGATATAATCAAGGTGACAAGATCTAAGCCAATTTAATAATGTTAGTTGAGTATGAGATATTGGCCATTGTTTGTTCTGCTGCTGCTTCTATTCCCCAGAGTGGAATTCTCTGAACAAGCACAGTGCAGCCAATGTTTTCATTTTTGGCTATGAATCTTGATCCTTGTGCTTTCTCCCCAGCCTTGCTTGACCCTAGACTCTGGTAGTTCCATTGGAGTGAATTGAGGCTTGCTTGGGCTGTCAGTCTCCCCAGTGGGATAAGAGTCTAATGATTGCCCGTTCATCCTCGCAAGAAATCAGCATAGAACATAGAAAAGTACAGCACAGTACAGGCCCTTCGGCCCATGATATTGTGCCAAGGATTATTCCTAATCTAACATAAAATAACCTAACCTACGCACCCCTCAATTCACTGCTGTCCATGTGCATGCCCAACAGTTTCTAAAGTGTCACTAATGACTCTGCTTCCACCACTGCTGGCAACGTATTCCATGCATTCACAACTCTCCATAAAAAGCTTATCTCTGACTTCTCCTCAATACCTTCCTCCTAATATCTGAAAACTATTACCCTTCTTGCTAGTCAATCCTGCCTTGGAGAAAAGTCTCTGGCTATTGACTCTATCCATGCCTCTCATTAACTTGTATACATCGATCAGGTCACCTATCTTCCTCCTTCTCTCCAGAGAGAAACGTCCAAGCTTAGTCAACCTCTCTTCATAACACTCGCCCTCCAGTTTATGCAGCAACCAGGTAAACCTCCTTTGCACCCTCTCCAAAGCCTCCGTATCTTTCCTATAATAAAGTGACCAGAACTGGACACAACATTCCAAGTGTTGTCTCACCAGCGTCTTGTAGAACTGCAGCAAAACCACGCAGCTCTTAAATTCTATTCCCCTTTTAATGAAAGCCAAAACACCATATGCTTTCTTAACAACCCTATGCATTTGGGCGGCAACTTTGAGGGATCGATGTACTTGCACACCCAGATCCCTCTGTTACTCCACACTGCACAGAATCCTGTCTTTAATCCTATATTCAGCATTCAAGTTCGATCTTCCAAAATGCATCACTTCACATTTATCCATCTGCCATTTCTGAGCCCAGCTCTGCATCCTGTCTATGCAGTTGAACTCCATCTGCCATTTCTGAGCCCAGCTCTGCATCCTGTCTATGTCGCGCTGCAGCCTGCAATAGCCTTCAATACTATCAGCGGCACCTCCAACCTTTGTGTCATTGGCAAATTTACTAACACACCCCTCAAACTCCTCATCCAAGTCCTTTATAAAAACTACAAATAGCAGAGGCCCAAGAACAGAGCACTGCAGGACACCGCTCACCACTGACCTCCAGGCAGAATGCTTCCCATCTACAGCAACTCTCTGCCTTCTTTCATCAACCACTTCCGAATCCAGACAGCAAAATCTCCCTATATCCCATATCTCCTGACTTTATGAATGGGCCTACTATGGGGAATCTTATCAAATGCCTTGCTGAAGCAAACTACTAGCACATAGAGAAACTGATCAGACCAGAAAGAAATCCCTAGTCCAGATTCCACAGTTAATAACTGACCTTCCTCAGATTTCATTAACGATGAAGGATGAGAATTGTTCTTTATACAGATGACTTCGTGTTATGCAGTTATCATTGGACTATTCACTCACTTCCAACACAGTGTCGTTAAATGTAATCTTTATTTAGTTGTTCATTTACAACTATTCATTTCCTGAGTTTACTTTTTTCCTAAATAAACTAAAATTGTTTTCTGCAATTTTCCAAGAGGGTTAATTCATTCCCTCTCACTTGATCTTGAAAGTGTTAAAATGTAAACTGCTGTCCTGATACCCAGGATGCTATTAATTAAAACACACTAATACAATTGCATGGTGAGTTTCTCCAGCAGAAGTTGAAGATCCCATTAGTCCATACTGTACAGGACTGTCCATAAGCAGAGAGGTCTTGCAGTTTATTTGTATTTTACAACAGAGGTTTCCATTGTCATCTCAGTCTCTTTTCACCATTTCTTTCTGTGGTTTCCTCAAGGTAAGTAATAAAATTCTTTCATCTTTCATTTGGATAAACATCTTTCATTTGACTGAGAGGATGGACTGCAAAACTTGGATGTCATTGTGATGTCTAATTTGAACTAGGTTCAGTGTTTGATGTTGGTTAATCATTCAGAAAGGATCATGACATCTGAATGTTCTAAACTACACTTCTTTGTCTCAATTTAGCTCCTCCGACTGTTACCATCCAAACATATCCAGACTTTTCTCTGACTGACTGCAGGAAACGCCTCATTGTCATCTGTACAGCAGCAAATGCAAAGCCAGCCGCCAGTATCACTTGGAAAGCCCCTTTCGTTGTATGTACCAATGAAATTATTGGGCCTCCTGCTGCAAATGGGACTGTGACTGTCTCTAACTGGTTTCAACTGTGTCCAAATAAGTCGCTTCATGGGCAGAAGATTGTCTGTCTTGTGGAACATCCAACCCTCATAGCTTCAAAACACATTCCTTATCGACTGACTATTGACTGTAATTACAATTCTATCCTATTTTTCATTATATTTGTGTTAATATTTGTAGTAAATACACAATGAGGTGCAAGAGTGAAGTAGAATTTGTTATGGCTCCATTTTAGCTGTACAACTGTGGGGCTATTAAAAAAGCAGAAGCCACTTCTTTTACTCCTTCCTGTTGTGCCTCCACATTCACCTTTTTCGAACAAGCAAGCAGGACACCCAGAGGAAGGAATCAGCAATCTGTTTGTCAAATCTAGGCTGTATATTTCAATGTTGTCAGAACCTGTATTAACTGGGGCTTGAATGAGAAGGCAGCTTTGACAAATTTACTGTGAAGAGAAATCCTTAGGGAATTGAATCCTTAACTAGAAAAATACATTTTAAGCCTATATTGTAAAGGAAGAGGCATGAGCATTTTGGTGTTTTTACAAGCATATGACAAAACTCCAATATACTGCCCCCACCTTGATGTCAAATTTCCTTCACCTCTAACTGCCAGACTCCATCACCATGTGTACATTAAACTACTCTCCTGCCAGTTACAAGATGCACTGCAGAAATTCACCAAAGATCCTCGGACAGCACCTTCCAAACCCGTTATTACTTCCACATAGAAATTTAAGGGCAGCAAATATATGGGAACACCATGTCCTTCAAGTCCCCCTCCAAGTCACTCACCATCTTGATTTGGATTGCAATTCCTTCACTGTCACTGAGTCAAAATCCTGGAATTCCCTCCGTACCAGTATTGTGGGTCAACTCATAGCAGGTGGACTGCAGCGGCTCAAGAAGGCAGCTCACCATTACCTTCTCAAGGGCAACTAGGGACAGGCAATAAATGCTGGCAAGCCAGCGACACCCGCATCCCACAAACGAGTAAAGAAAAATTAAGTTTGTGCTGTTTCTGAATGTCTACCAGCTCCACTGTATTACAGACATCTGTAGTGTTTAATTTTGCTGAGGCTCTGTTGTTAAGCTCAGCAGTGTCTCTTGATCTCTGGCCTTGCTAGGTCCATGTACTACTCTGCACACTTCCCGCCTATCCATTAACATCTGAGCCATAGAACAATGTGACTCATTATGTAATTCTGTATTCTTTATTGGGAAACTTCTCACCCATTAAATTGTTTTCCACCTCTTGCAAAAAGTTATCCAAATTATAAGTGAGTAAAAAATACTCATGTCCTTTTTAATGGTTTTGCCAATTACCTGATAGATGTACCCTCTTCAGTTCCCCTGCCAGAGGAAACATTCATCCCAATTGACCCAAATTAAATCTTCCCCAATTATTTTTAACATTTCTATTACATCTGCCCTCTATTATAATCTCCATAGAGACGTACAGCTTGCAAAAGGAGATTGGGATTTCAGTTGATAGGTGAAAAAAATGACATGACATTACATTTTTGAACTTGTATACTGCAACACAATGTCTTTTTGAAAGCAACTTACAATTTAAATTCTTGAAAGGAATATTTCTGTTTTCTACTTATAACTCATCACATTCTCCCTGGAATTACAGTCCCTTCAGCAGAATCCACGCTTGCTCCCAGATTCCAAAGTATTTTTGTATTTCGCTTTAGCTGACTAATAACTTTCAGGAACCATTTCCTGAGACTTTCTGTAGTTACTGCTGAGTTTCTATCTCCTCGACCTCCCCCCACATGTGCAACATCATTGAAGGAAAAGAAACACTCTGAAAATGCCTGTTCAACTTTCTAACATTTGTTTGTTTAACTTTTCATTAATCATCCTTGACCTATGACATGTGACCACACAAATTCAAAGCAGAAGACGGCTTCAAGTCTACTCCACCAAGATCATGACTGAACTGATTGTCATTTCACTTACACATTCCCGCCTACACCCCAACCAAACATTGACTCCGTTGTTTCTCAACACACTCCACAAATACCATCTTAACTGCACTAATTAATAGAGGATTTTTAATATTTCATTCAGGATATGAGTATCCCTGACTAAATTGTCTGCCATTGCCTTCGGGCATATTCAAAGAAGGAGAGACAGAGAGAGAAATTGAAATTAATCTTGGGTGTAGCACAAATCTGGTGATAGCAAGTTTGCAATATATTTTACACTCCATAAAATGTTCCTTAACAAAAAGAAGATAAGGGAATATGGAACCTCGGGATTAGAATTGCATTCATCATGTGGCAGATAACCACTAGGACAATGGGCCAAAAAGCATGTTCTGAAATGTTGTTGCAGCCTGATCATCTTTCCTTAAATGTGCATGTTTGAATTACTGATTGTTTTTAATGATTTCGAAAATTCAATTCTAATGAAAAGTTTTATTTTCAGACATGTCATTAGTTTTTATTGACTATCAGAGGACTGAAGATGGCGGCTTATACCTGATTTGTATTGCAGATGCTAATCCACTTCCGACTGAATACATCTGGACAAAGTAAGAACATTTCTGTTTTATTACCCAAATACTAGGAGGAGCTGGCATTGCAGCAGAAATACACTACAGGCTTCACATTCATGTGACGATCAGTTCAACCAATTCCTGCCTTGTACGATTCTCTAGCGTTTCAAATCACAAACCAGTAACTCGTGCAAATTCTGGAATGGGAGCACTGACCATTTGCAAATTTCTAACCTGAGCTCCCATTCGGCGAAACTCTGTCAAAGTACTCAATTGTAAACTTCACTGCAATGTTTCTTGCACTTTGGAGCTGAGATTAAATTCATATGTAGTGAAATTCTACTGCTGTCTGCTGAGTGCAATTGGTTTGCTCACTCCCTGCTTTCTAATGGTGCGGACTCCCAACATAAAATTCCACTAAATTCTACACCTGATAATCACAATAAAGATGGAGTTAGTAGACATTTGGAGTCTCCATCCTAAGGGCAGAGATTTTACATTCATTCCCAATCCTCATAAATGCCACACAAGGATTAATTATTTCCTAACTCCCGCAACTTTTTAAAGATTTGGTGGTATGCTGTTCGATTGTGAATATTGCCATCTCTGATCACGCAGCGGTGTATTTAATGTTAAAATTAAGGATGATGCAAAGGGCTCACGGTACTGGAGAATGGATCCCTTCATCCTCAAGGACAGCAAGTTTGTAGAATACTTCTCCAGGGAATTTGATGCTTTTTTGGCCACTAACTCAGGTACAACTAGTAATCCATCCATTCTTTGGGAGACTGCTATGGCCTATGCTAGAGGGATAATTACCTCATATTCTGTCAGTCAGAAGGGAGAGCAGCAGTGTCTGCTTGAAGTACAATTGAAAGCAATTGAGACGGCTTAAACAGTAGACAGTCAGTGACTAAGCTGCAGCGGATCACAGCTCTCCGATCCACCTATCCTCATGCATACAGCAAGGAAGGAACTTTCCTTTGCGAAGCAGATGCTGTTTGATGATAAGTCAGGTAAATACTTGGCATAGCGTTTCAAATCACAAACCACTAACCTGTGCAAATTCTGGAATGGGAGCACTGACCATTTGCAAATTTCCAATCTGAGCTCCTATTAGGTGAAACTCTGTCAAAGTACTCAATTGTAAACTTCACTGCAATGTTTCTTGCACTTAGGAGCTGAGATTAAATTCATATGTAGTGAAATTCTACTTCTCTCTGCAGATAGTAATTGGTTTGCTCAGTCCCTGCTTTTTAATGGTTGAGAACTCCCAACATAAAATTCCACATAATTCGAAACTTGATAATCACAATAAAGATGAACATAGCTGACAGACAAATTAAAAGAATCCCATGGATCTGAAAATGCAGTATTTCTTTTTTTAGATTAGATTTCCTACAGTGTGGAAACAGGCCCTTCGGCCCAACAAGTCCACACCAACCCTCTGAAGAGCAACTCACCCAGACCCATTCCCCTACGTTTACCCCTGACTAATGCACCTAACATTACGGGCAATTTAGCATGGCTAATTCACCTAACATCTTTGGACTGTGGGAGGAAACCCACGCAGACACAGGGAGAATGTGCAAACTCCACACAGACAGTTGCCCAAGGCGGGAGTTGAACCCGGGTCCCTGGCGCTGTGAGGCAGCAGTGCTAACCACTGAGCCACCGTGCTGCCCTTATATTTATGTTGTCTTGTATAAAAATATATGGAATTTCGCTGACTTGGATTCTGCAATTATGAGAATGGGGTTAAGAGAATAGGAGATGAATGCTTATGTGAATCCCATAATAATACAATGTATTTAGAGAGGTCATAAAGGTGGATAAAAGAGAAACTGAGGAAAAATACAAGCTTAAGGTTTGAGTTGAGAGAAGCCTGACATAAGTTAGGGCTGGTGGGCGAGGGAGAAGGAGGAATTGATGGATCAACTGGGAAGTTGGGGAGGATTAAAGATGGTGGTGATCTGAATGATCAGCCGTGCTGAGCTCTGCACCCCAACCCAGGGTAGTAATATTTTTTATCCCTCCACCTTAGTTTTATTTGAAAAAGCTACCGTTTAAATTTTTAATTGAGCGTGCGAGGATGACGAAGGGGAAGCAAACAGCCAAGTCTTAACACTTGGGACACTCACCGAAAACATCAGGTGGGCCCGAGACTACAACTGCGGAAGCAGCTGCAGGTGCCTCGGCAGCTGTAAAAGAAATGCCTGCGCAGCAGAGCATCGTGGAGGAACCGGAGCGATCCAACAGCTGATCCAGGAGATGAGGGAAGAGACTCGTAATCAGCTGGAGCCAATGTCGGCCATGCTGCTAAAGCATGAGAAGGAGTTGGAAGGCCTCAGAAAGCGAGTTGAAGAGGTTGAGCAGCAGACTGCGGCGTCAAAGACCCAGTTCAAGTCCTCAGCAGGGCAGATCCATGCCCTTGAGAAACAGGGTTGGGCCCTGTTTGAAAAGAATTCAAGGTGGAAGAAAGAATATCCGGGTCGTCGGCCGGCCAGAGGGAGTAGAAGATGAGCAGTCAGCAAGTTATTTTTAAGACTGATTGCCCCAATTTCTTGGCTGGGATGCCGAGGCCGTCCGAGTGACGGTTGACAGAGCTCTTCGGGTTGCGGTGCACAGATCCAGTCAGGGCCAGCACCCCGCCTGATTCTGCTCCAGGGACAAGCAGAGAGTCATGAAAACTTCGAGAAGTTTGAGAGATCCGCAGGCCCTGACCTATCAGAGAACTAAGATAATGTTTTTCCAGGACATTTCTGCGGCAGTGATTCATAAGAGGAATTGTTTGGTGAGGTTAGGAGAAGGTTAAAGGACCTTGGTATTCAGTATTTGACGAGATACCCAATGATGCTTTGTATTGCTTAGGAGGAGACTGTGCAGTCGTTTGATTCCTCGAAACAAGCCAAAAATATCTTGGACACTTTAAAATAATGCAGAAGTATTTATGGATGTGGACAATGATGTCTGTGTTTTTTGTCTTGCTTTCATTTCTTGTTCTTTCACTCTTTTCCCGTTGAAGTTGTTGGTGATTTTTTTTCTCTCTGAGCTGGAGTGGTATTGATATATTGTGGGGGTGGGCAGTGTGCTCACTGTTTTTGTTATACCTTTGTGTTTACAATGTCCTTTGTTTGGTTTCTTCCATTGCTTGGGTTTGGGCTTGGATATGTGGAAAATGTAAGTGCCCTCTGTGGGTAGCGGGTAGAGTCCCCGGTTAAGTATTGTTTGGGTTTTGTAGTTGGTTTACTTTTTATTTTTGTAAATAGACTCTGAGTCTTTTGAATATGCTCAACATGCTGCATGACAAATTCTTTCCCTCAGCAGGTCAAAGGTGATTGTAAAGAATCATGGTTAGCAGCATGCTTAAATGCTGCACTTGGAATATCAGAGGGATTAATTCGCCAGTTAAAAGAAAAAAAGGTGTTGTTGAGGCTTGAAAAGGAGAGGGTCGATGTTGCCCTGTTGTAGGAGACTCACCTTAATGACAAGGAACACTTGAAGTTGAAGCAGGGTGGGTTTGATCAGATGTTTTTTTCGTCTTTTAGTACTAGAAGCAGGGGAGTGGCTATACTCATCCAGAAGGGTCTCCCATTTAATTTAATAGATTTAATAGATGTTAAAGATGAGTATGGTCAGTTTGTTATTCTTAAGGCCCTTCTACATGGTGAGGAATATGGTATTTTAAATGTCTGTAGTCCTCTGGCCCACTCTCTTAAATATCTGACTGATGTACTATCTAAACTGATGGCTTTGGCATCGCCGCATATTATGATCAGGGTGTCTTTAATTGCCTTATGGATCTTGTGCTGGGTAGAATGTGCAAAGGCACCTCAAAGCTTTCTTCACAATCTAGGCAGTTGGGTGATTTACGTGTGGAACTAGAGTTAGTAGACATTTGGAGAAGTCTCCATCCTACGGGCAGAGATCTTATGTTCTTTTCCAATCCTCATAAATGCCACACAAGGATTAATTATTTCCTAACTCCCATGGCTTTTTTAAGATTTGGTGGTATGCTGTTCGATTGGGAATATTGCCATCTCTGATCATGCAGCGGTGTATTTAATGTTAAAATTAAGGGTGATGCAAAGGGCTCACGGTACTGGAGAATGGATCCCTTCATCCTCAAGGACAGCAAGTTTGTAGAATACTTCTCCAGGGAATTTGAAGCTTTTTTGGCCACCAACTCAGGTACAACTAGTAATCCATCCATTCTTTGGGAGACTGCTATGGCCTATGCTAGAGGGATAATTATCTCATATTCTGTCAGTCAGAAGGGAAAGCAGCAGTGTCTGCTTGAAGCACAATTGAAAGCAATTGAGACGGCTTAAACAGTAGACAGTCAGTGACTAAGCTGCAGCGGATCACAGCTCTCCAATCCACCTTAAACCTATCCTCACACATACAGCAGGGAAGGAACTTTCCTTTGCGAAGCAGATGCTGTTTGATGATAAGTCATGTAAATACTTGGCATATTTGGTCAGGAAGAAGAATGCCTCCTAGTCTATTGCTTCTATCAGGGAAGGGAATAGGACTCTTACTTACGATGCTAAAAAGATCAATGAGGCATTTTGGAGATTTTACTCTGAACTTTACCAGTCTGAATGCTGTGAGGACAGACTGGATAAGATGGAGTCTTCTTTTAGGAATTTGGATCTTTCTGATGTGTCTGCTGAACAAGTGTCTCTCCTTAGTGCTCGTTAACAGCTCAAGACATACAGGAGATGGTGAGGCAACTTCAAAATTGGAAGGTGCCTGGCCCTGGTGGCTTGCCCAGTGAATTTTATAAAGAATTTGTAAACATACTGGCGGGGCTGATTCTAAATACATGTAACTATTCGTATAACCAAAAGAGAAAATGCTGAAAAATCTCAGCAGGTCTGGCAGTATCTGTAAGGAGAGAAAAGAGCTGACATTTCGAGTCTAACTGGCCCTTTGTCAAAGCTTCCGATTCCAGCATCCGCAGTAATTTGCTTTTAACTATTCATATAGTCAGGATTACCTCCTGCCATCCTTAAGAGAGGCTAATATCTCTCTTCTCCTCAAGGGAAGACTGTGTTTCTTACAGACCCATCTCGTTTTTAATCTCTGATTTTAATATTTTGTCTAAGACTCTGGCATTGAGGTTGGAAAGGGTGTTGTCTTCTATTGTTAAGGAGGATCAGACGGGTTTTATAAAGGGTCACAGATCTTCTAATAATGTTAGGAGACTGCTTGACATGATTCAAGTCTGTCAGCAACAGTCAGTTCAAGGGTTGGTGGTTTCCTTGGACGCGGAGAAGCTATTTGATCAAGTGGAATGGTTGTATTTTTTTATACGCTGGAATGGTTTGGCCTGGGTAAAATGTTTAGTCGATGGGTAAGAGTCCTTTACAGTAATCCACTGGGAGCTCTTCTCAGTAATGGTATAAGGATTGATACTTTTAATATCAGTCGGGGCAGTCAGCAAGTCTGTCCCCTCTCATCTTTACTCTTCACATTGATGATTGAGCTGCTGGCAGCTGCCATTCGTGGGGACCCCAAAGGTTGGGTCGAAGGTTTATAAGATCACATTATATGCAGATGATGTTATAGAGTCATAGAGACATACAGCCTAGAAACAGACCCTTGGTCCAACCTGTCCATGCCGACCAGATAGCCCAACCCAATCTAGTCCCACCTACCAGCACCCGGTCCATATCCCTCCAAACCCTTCCTATTCATATATCCATCCAAATGCCTCTTAAATGTAACAATTGCACCAGCCTACACCACATCCTCTGGCAGCTCATTCCATACACGTACCACCCTCTGCGTGAAAAATTTGCCTCTTCGGTCTTTTTTATATCTTTCCCCACTCACCCTAAACCTATGCCCTCTAGTTCTGGACTCCCCGACCCTACATAAAAACAATGACTGCAGATGCTGGAAACCAGAGTCTAGATTAGAGTGGTGCTGGACAAGCACAGCAGTTCAGGTAGCATCCGAGGAGCAGTAAAATCGACGTTGTATTCCTGATGAAGGGCTTTTGCCTGAAACATAGATTTTACTGCTCCACAGATGCTGCTCCCCGACCCCAGGGAAAAGACTTTGTCTATTTATCCTATCCATGTCCCTTACCATTAAGTGTAAGTCCTGCTAAGATTTGCTTTCCTAAAATGCAGCACCTCGCATTTATCTGAATTAAACTCCATCTGCCACTTCCCTCCATCAACTTGCCCACCACTGAGGTCAGGCTCACAGGTCTATAGTTCCCTGGCTTGTCTTTACTGCCCTTCTTAAACAGTGGCACCACATTTGCCAACCTCCAGTCTTCTGGCACCTCACCA
>NC_057715.1:12334342-12394787 GCF_004010195.1 Chiloscyllium plagiosum
CTACCAGCCTTCCCTTTCACCCTGACAGGAATATGCTTTCTCTGGATTCTTGTTATCTCATTCCTGAAGGCTTCCCATTTTCCAGCCATCCCTTTACCTGCGAACATCTGCCTCCAATCAGCTTTCGAAAGTTCTTAGCTAAAACCGTCAAAATGTTCTCATTTTTCTTTTGAATCTGGCAGTTTTGGTGTCCTATTTGGTACAATGTATTAATTCATTTGGCTTTTTCTCAGTTAGAAGATTAGTTTTTCAAAATCGGAATCTTTGCCGATGTTGAAGGTGGGTTCCCCTTTAAGTAGGCACAGGGAAGCTTTCTTTATTTGGGTCTCTCTGTTACCCTAGTTTTGATCAGTAATTTACGGCTACTTTTGTTAATTTGTTTGACAAGATTAAAGAAGATCTTCAAATATGGGGGGCCCTTCCAATATCATGGCTCAGTCAAGTTGCTCTTTTAAAAATGTTCTTCATCGCTTATTATACCGCCTGCGGATACCTTCCTTGCTTTTTCCTCGACAAACATTTTGGAAATTAAGTAGTTGATTTAGTTCTTTTATTTGGCACCATAAGATGCCCCTTATCAAGCTTACGAAGTTGCAAATGCCCCAGGGGTTAGGAGGAGTGGATCTCTGGACATCACAAGATATCAGTTGAGCTCCCTTCTAACTTTTGTGAGTGATTGGGCCTGTAGGTACTCAGCATTGATATGGTTGGACATTGAAGCCTCCCAGGCAAAGTGTCCTCTTATTAACCTGTTGTTTCTGGACACAATGAGGACAGTTGCGGAACATTGCCACAATCCAATATTTATTCATACTGTCAAAGCATGGAGGGCAATGAGACAGTTGGAGAGTAATATGTCTAAAACATCTTTCCATACTCCCATAGTTGGTAAACCAGGTTTTTGACCAAGGACAATGGATCCTGGGTTTAACTCCTGGGTGGATATGGGAGTCTCTTATTTAGATGATCTGTTTGAACATGAAACGTTGACATAATTTGATCAAATAACTCGTAAGGTTGGATTATCGAGTAGGGACCTCTCCCGTTTTGTTCAGATCAGAGAGATTTTGTCTGAAAAGAGACTATACTTCTGACTGAGCATTATAGATCAGGTACAGAGTGGAGAGTGCTTCAGGCTAAGAGCACCCTTTCATTGCCCCAGATCTCTTGCAAATTTAAGCAGCGAGCATCTTCAATGTGGCCCAAATGTGAGATAAAAATGGGTACCCTTACTCTTTGTTCGTGGTATTGCGCCAGGCTCTGTGCGTATTGGAGCGCTGTGGCAGGAGTAATAGAGAGGGTCTTGGGGACCGAAGTCAAGGTGGATCCAGTTTCTCTTTTCCTGGGTTCACCGAATTTATCTTCCTTAGATGTACATGGGGAAAAAAGAGTGTTAACATCCTCACTTTTTGTGGGAGGAAGAACATTCTGATGTTCTGGGTGTCTGAGAACCCCCTGGGTCTGTCGGGGTGGCATAAGTTAATTACAGACCACATTCCTTTGAACTTTCTTAGAAACGTGGTGTACCAGAAAATGGAAAATTTTTATAAGACATGGCAGCACTTTTTGAATTGTTTGGAAGAAGATTTGTCTGCTATTTTAATTAGGGCTTTTGTCTAGCCATGATGGTGTGGTTTAATAAGCCTAATATCCTGAGAGGAAGAATTTCGAACAAGAGTGGGTTTAATAATTGATGCTCTCAAAGGTTGAGAGCTGTGGTCTTGTTTCGCTGAGTGGCATTATTTATTATCTATTTATTGATGTGTAATGAGTGTAGTTGTGAATTCTTTTGTAGAGTAGTATAGTAATTGGTTTATTGTTTATTGTTGTTTTTGTTATAATGTAATGTTTTCATATTTTTGTAATTTTATTATTTGGTAAAGAAACAATTTTTCAATAAAAAATTTTTTTTAAAAACTGGGTGGTTGAAAAACAAAGGCTTTTATACATAGACCATGTTTCATGATCACCAGATGTGTCAAAGCACTTTATAGCCAAGGGAGTTCCTTTTGAAGTGTAATAATGAATATGATGGATGAAATATTATAGCTCATGTGCATTCAGCGAATGGCCACAAGCAGCAATTCTATAATGCCCAAGTAATACCATTATGAAGGATATTGTGAAAAGGTTCAGAAAAAAATTATAAACGTGTTGCCAGGGTTGGAGGGTTTAAACTATAGGGATTACCATTTGAAAGGCATCTGAATTAGTATATAAAGATGAACGATGTAGAGGGATATGGGCCAAGTGCTGGCAAATAGCACTAGATTCATTTAGGATATCTAGTCAGCGTAGACGAATTGGACCGAATGGTCTGTTTCTGTGCTGCACAGCTCATTGACTCTATGATTCAATGACAACATCAAACTATTCATAGCCTCTGGTTTAACATCTCAGTCTCGGTGACAAATTGATCAAGGAGTTCCTCAAACTTGTCAGAGGGGAGAGTTGGGAAGACAGTGGGCATGCTTAAAATAAATGTAATTTACCTTTGCATTCTCGGATAATCTTAGTGGACAAGAGCAAGGCCCACTGTGCTTAGTGTTCTCTAACCTGATATGGAGAATGGCTAAACTACATATCTGCCATTCCTCTTCAAGTCTGCATCGCTTGGACTAAAAGAAGTGGGATTAAGGGACTGTTTCAGCAAAAGAGTCAAGTGGAAGTGAATAATGATTTTAAAATGGGATGAAGACATAGAAATTACAGGTGAGGGTTTGTTGAGACTGGAGAAATGTGGTGAATGGAGGGCCAACGGTAATATGCCTTTGAGATGGCAGTGAGTTTGATCTTGGCTATTTACATCTAAATCTGGCTTGCAATTCAGTCTGGACATTCTCCATATGCCAAGATTTCTAAACAAAGTACATTTCCAAACAAAATAAACAGAATACTGCAAATATTTAAAATCTGAAAGAAACAGCATTAGGACTTCAGGTCAATGACCCTTCATCTGAACTAGGAAAAGCAGAAGTAGATTAGATTAGATTACTTACAGTGTGGAAACAGGCCCTTCGACCCAACAAGTCCACACCAACCCTCCGAAGCGCAACCCACCCATACCCCTACATTTACCCCTTTAACCTAACACTACGGGCAATTTAGCATGGCCAATTCACCTGACCTGCACATCTTTGGAGTGTGGGAGGAAACCGGAGCACCCGGAGGAAACCCACGCAGACACGGGGAGAATGTGCAAACTCCACACAGTCAGTCGCCTGAGTCGGGAATTGAACCCAGGTCTCTGGCGCTGTGAGGCAGCAGTGCTAACCACTGCGCCACCGTGCCGCCCACTTAAAGTAGTAAGATTTGAGTGAGGGATGAGTGTGAGGTTCTTAGCTAATGTGAATGTCATGAGACTCAGCTGTGTATAACATTAGCTGTTTTCATTCAGGCTGAGATCCCCCCCAAAATACGATTGTGTGGAGATTTGTTTCATCCGAACAGATGCGATGGAGGCAGAGAATTTAGGAAAATGCTGTAGAATCCTCACTCTGAGTGTGGCATGAGGAAATGGGCAGTGGGAGCCAGCAAGTTAATATTCAATATTTATTGAATTTCTTTCGGCAAAAATTGAGGCAGAGGAGGCACAGAAGGGCATGTATCATGTACAGGAGGATAAAGTGAATTTAATTGTTTTGTGGTCCCCTTCTTTCATCTATAAGTAACTTTTAAAAAAATTCTTCAGGTAATTCTTATAAGGGTCTGAGCACTGCGAGCTATGGTGAGATTTGTGGCAGAATCATACAAGAAGCACAGTAAGGCCTATATCAACATTGACAGTAACTCACTGCATCTATTATGCATGTGCAAAGTGGCAAAGAGAGTTTGTTGCTAGTTGCAAATTAAGGGGGAATTATTACTTTCTAAATGCCTTGACCCTGCAACTAACTTTACTAATTCAACTTCTTATCTTAGCAAATGTACTAAACAAGCTAAATGTCAAAGTGGGTACCTGGAGACTTCAGTTTGTCACTGGCTGTGAACAACCTCCATGTATTGCATCAAACAGCATCTCAGGGTATAATTGATGGGCATCAGACACAGGAACTCCTCTTGCATGGATAGTTGGCATCCAACATTTGGCAACTTCTCACAACCATCATGGCACCTCTTCACACCCCTGCCACCCCCTCCTTACAGGCCACTTCAAAAGCACAAACATACACTGAAGGGCACAGTGCCAACTAACATTGAAAGACTGCTGCAAAGACAATTGCATAGATTTATGTGCAAACAGATTCCCAGCCCACGGCTTGTGGACTAAGAAGCAGCTCGGGCTTGCTAACTTGCTCTCTTAGCACGCTCACAGCATCCTTGCTTTGCAATGCCTTACCACTCCGTATGGTCAAACTACAATGTGGAAACAGGTCATTCGGCACAACAAATCCACATTGGCTCTGCACACAGACGCACTCACTGCCCTATCCCTGTAACCCTACATTTCCCATGGCTGATTCACCTAACCTACACATCCCTGCTCACTATGGGCAATTTAACATGGCCCATCTATCTAACATGCAGATCTTTGGACTGTGGGAGGAACCCAGAGCAGCCGGAGGGGACCCATGCTGACACAGGGAGAACGTTCAAACTCCAGACAGATAGTCGTCTCAGGCTGGAATTGAACTTGAGTCCCTGGTGCTGTGAGACAACAGTGCTAACCACTGTGCCACCAGGCAGCTTGCCTTGCTGGTCAGCAGTCCTCAGTCAAGAGGGAGACTGTCTTGCTATATGACACATAAACTGTCAATCTCATACCTGCTCCATGTGACAGCAGCGTACATAACAAATAGACTGCATGTGCAGCAAGCAGGTAGCATGTTTCAAAGTCGTAGGAGAGTAGCCCTCATTGAAGTCCATGGAGACATCCATTAATCAAGGAGTCCCAACACTGTAAATCAAGAGCTGTTGACACTCCTGGTTACTGGACTATGGTCAGGGAATTCTTGGTCAGGGCGGCCTGTGCCTCTACATTCCAGGAATTGAGTCGGTCAGTCCTGTGGCACCATAATGGCCAGTTTGGGGTTTGTAGGGTGAACACAGTGGGGGAGATATCCTGCCATCAGTCAGGGATGTGGACACTTCATGTGAGGCTATTTCATTAGGTTGCTGAAGAAGGCGCACCAAAATCAGTCTGTTTAGTCCATCCACAGGAACTAATAGGAACTGATGGACAGTGTATGACCACACCTGGCATTGTCACTTCTTATGGCAGGGGCTGACGTGGAAAATTGAACATGTGAAGGTTTGTGTGGACGGGTTAAGAGGAAACCTGGGAAGTTGCAAAGTGTGTGAAGCTGATTGGAAGAGCTCTGATACCATGGAGCTGGACGTTCACGGTCTCACCAACACATAGAGGTGAAAGCTGGCAGTGAGTGACCAAAGATTGCACACTGCACACCCTCACTTGTGTTATGCTGGAAATTGAAAATGCACAATGGGAGAAGAAAATGGCTGTGCATGCACTGGGAGTGAGTGGTTAAATGACTCAGCGTGTAAGTGAGAGGGGCTGCAGGACGACTGATTTAAAGCCCTTGAAACAGAAACTTACAGATTTACAGATTTACAGATTACTTACAGTGTGGAAACAGGCCCTTCGGCCCAACAAGTCCACACCGACCCGCCGAAGCGTAACCCACCCAGACCCATTCTCCTACATTTACCCCTTCACCTAACACTACGGGCAATTTAGCATGGCCAATTCACCTAACCCCTGCACATTTTTGGATTGTGGGAGGAAACCGGAGCACCCGGAGGAAACCCACGCAGACACGGGGAGAATGTGCAAACTCCACACAGAGAGTCGCCTGAGGCGGGAATTGAACCCGGGTCTCTGGCGCTGTGAAGCAGCAGTGCTAACCACTGTGCTACCGTGCCGCCCATCAAACAATAATACACACAAATACATGCACTATGGAGGACAAATGGGGTCCCTAATCCCTGAGTATTTAAAGGCAGAGGCTCCCTGTTTGCTCTCCAACTCCCTGCCCTACACATTGTTGACCATCTCACTCACACCAACACTGTTGGACATAGATGCCAGTGATTGAGTAGGAATGTTGTAGGACGAAGGGCAGATGTGCCATCAGGACCCATTGTTGAAGGGTGTGGTGCTGGAAAAGCACAACCTGTAAGTCAGCATCCGAGGAGCAGGAGAATCAACGTTCTGTGTGTAAGCCCTTCATCGGGAATGAGTCTTATTCCTGATGAAGGGCTTATGCCTGAAGCATCAATTCTCCAGCTCGTCGGATGCTGCCTGACTGGCTGTGCATTTCCTGCACCACATTCTTCAGCTCTGATAGCCAGCATTTGCAGTCCTCACTTCCTCCATCAGGACACATTACCTTGTATAAGCCTTGGTTTTGTGGTTTCAAATGCTGCAGCAAACTGTCAGCGCAGACATTGATCCATGATACATCAGGTGTCGTCATAAAGTTAGGTATCATGCCGACGCAGTTATATTCAGTGCTACAGTATGGGTCAAACAACCACATGTAAGGTCAAAGCAGTTAACCTGATAGAAAGTAATCAAAAATGTGTAGTGACTTGTCACCTATACCAACAAAGTACCCTCAATACGTTTTTTTCATCCTATCTCTCCCACTAGGTCTTAGTGTAGTCCCAAGTTCTGTAGATGGGTTGCAGAGATCCTTTTGGCTCTGGACGTTTGGTTCTAGGTTAGAGTAGTACTGGAAAAGCACAGCAGTTCAGGCAGCATCCGAGGAGTAGGAAAATCGACGTTTCGGGCAAAAGCCCTTCATCTGCACATTTGGTTGGATGAGTGCAGGAGCATTTGTGTCTTGATGCTTCCAAGTGACCCTTCTGTGGATGCAACTTGCAAGAATTATGGGAGGACAGGTAGTGTGGCGGTGGAGGACCTGGCCATCTCCCAGCATCCTGAGAGAAGGTTTCTAAGGGGCGTTAGTTCATCCTCTAGCTACACTTTCTTGTCTCTTTGTGTTCATGGGGCACCTGAAATGTCCACCAGGTTCTCTGTGTTCCTGTTGCTGTGCGTTTAGTTCAGAGGACCAGTACCTTGGGTGACGCAGTGGAGGTTTGTGCCTCTCCAGCAGACCTGAGGATACTGTATCTGGGTCTCCATGACAGGCCCAACCTGTCCCTGGTAACAGCTTCACAGATTACATGTCTTGTCACATTGCAACAGCTTCTGGGCAATAAGGACCATTGCATTCCACATACCTGCTGCTCCTGTGCATGTGGATGAAGTTCCTTATTGCAGACACCACAGGGTCCTCGCTGGCTTGGGCTCAGCAGCTGCCTGGTCTCTGGCAGCCTTGGAGTAGCAGCAACATGGGCTGTTTCTTCCTTGACTAGCTGAGAATCTCTTCCTGCAAGGTGCTCTCACGATTATATGCTCCCTGACGTTCCAATACCAACATTCCCGTTGAGGTATCAGTATCTGAGCCGGCAGGGACACCTTTCCCAATACTTCCTCAAAAATCTTGTATTTTCATTCTCAGGAGACAAGCAGATGGTTTCTGGGGAGCTGGCCATTTCTCCAGAGTGGTGGTGATCCAGATACTGGCCGTACATGCAAAACAAAAAAAAAGATAAGGCCAGTGGTTAGAAATGGTGTATGCAAAATCAGACTGATAGTGAAGTTAAAATGAGAGTTGTAGCAGATTGAAGAGTGGTATTGACTTGGTTAGCAGGACAGATATATCACGACATTTCCGCAGGCACAGACCCAGTCTCCTGTGAGAGACAGGATTCTCTCCCCATTGGGGGTGAGGAGCTGAATGTCGAACAACCCTGTGTCCCCATCTGGGCCCTTTCAGCTTCCTTCAACGGGAATGAGATAAAGGGAGACATTGAGTGAGATGAAAGTCATTGACTTGACCATTAGAATTGGTGCAAGTCAAAAGATGGGGAGGTGATTCAGGCGAATGAGTACCCAATGCAGAAGCCATGCAGGTTAAATGGTTTGAGAGTTTGTTGTGGGAATGCAAAGATGGACATAGATATTGCTTGGAAATACTGAAGGTGGGACAAAGAAGTCCACCAATGACTCAGCAACTAGGCTTATCAAGTAATCAACACACCACAGGCATTAGAGGCTGGCAGAGCATGAACCTGGTGGCGTGGGTGCAGTTTCAGAGAGAGAGAGTGAATGTGAAGTTGGAGGGAGAAGAGTGTGGTTCTTTGCCTGATAAACCGAAGAAGCTAATTGACTTCCTAAGGCACTGTTGGTTGCTCCTCCTCACCATTTAGGTAGCACTGACCCAGGTGATGACCTCAGACTGGGCTGCCAAGATCTGGTGGCATGGGCTCTTCTCCCACTTCTCTAGGAGGAGGACTCCTCTCCTTTGCGCCACCCCACTTGTCAGGTCTTTTGGGTCCTTGTTGGAGAATTGAAGCACTATCTTACCTTTCTCAATCATGTTCAGAATTCCTAAGGCACTGTTGGTTGCTCCTCCTCACCATTTAGGTAGCACTGACCCAGGTGATGACCTCAGACTGGGCTGCCAAGATCTGGTGGCATGGGCTCTTCTCCCACTTCTCTAGGAGGAGGACTCCTCTCCTTTGCGCCACCCCACTTGTCAGGTCTTTTGGGTCCTTGTTGGAGAATTGAAGCACTATCTTACCTTTCTCAATCATGTTCAGATTTCCTCCTTGACCAAGCAGAGCACCTCTGGAATGCCAGTGTAAGTCTGGGTGCATAAAAGCTTTTAAAATAGGGCACAAGTGCCAAGGCATGCCAAACTGTCAGCGGATGTTTGGTGAGTCGTGAGTTAGTCAAAAAACCGGAGGTGTTAAAATGGGAATAGATTTGAATCTGAGGGACACCATTGGAGTGGGGGTAGGTAGTTAATAAGTGTAAGGTAAGATATGATGTGAAATCTCACTGGGTTCCAGAGCAAAGATCCCTCCAAAACATCAATCGTTGCTTGCACAATTTTACTAAATATATATTCTGTGGCATAATGGTAGTGTCCCTACTCTGGACTAGGTGTTTTGGGTACAACCTGCACCAGAGTTGTGTTGTAACAACCCTGAAGATGTTGATTAGTAAATATCTATAAACTGCATGCAATTACCATAAAACCTAATGCCATTTGATTGAAGCAAATGAAATATTTTATTCTAACTCTGCAATTGAACTTTTGTTTTAATTAGGAAGAATGACTCTATTCCAGAAGGTGTGATAATACAAAAGGACAAAATTAAATTCTCCAAGTTGACTTCTGACCTTGAAGGGCTTTATATATGTGCAGCAAGCAACACTGCTGGGACTGCTTCAGGATCCTTTTATTTGTTTCCAAGTAAGTATCTTTTACTCTGATCGACATGAACATATGAAGGAGTAGCAAGAGTAGGCCATTCGGCCCCTCCAGCAATTCTGTCATACAATGATTCATATGATTGTTCCTAATTTCCATTTTTCTCCCAATGCCTGATAACCTCCTAATTAGTCAAGAATTGATCTACCTCTGCCTTAAAAATATTCAAGGATCCTGCCCATGGTGGCGAGTTCCAAATAATCATTACCCTCGGAGAAAATGATCCTCACCTCCCTCGTCAGTGAGGAAACCCCTTTTTATAAACTCTGTCCCCCAGTTCTTGCCTCTCCTCAAGTATGGGATACATGTACGCTGTAGTGGTTTTTAAGCTTAATTTCAAATTGAACAATAAACACATTTTGCGACTAAACATTGTCAAAATCACAACAATTCACAACTGAAAAATTAAACTCATATATTACAATGTGTCTATACTTAAAAACTTTTTAATACCAATTGCCAATATTATTGCAAAAGTGTCTTGCTGCAAAATTATATTTATTGCTTATTATGGCCTTTTCAAAAATAAAGGAGTTAATTTTTTTTGTCAATGTTGAATGTCTGTTTAAAGCTGTGTGTTCACTTCAGGAATCAATAGAAGCAGATAATGGCCTATGTCATCCACAAGGTTGGCTGAATGATGGGAGACAGAATGTAAAGGTCAATGGATATTTTTTGGGCTCGAGAAAGGTTTGTAGTGGAGTTCCTGCTGAGGCTGTCCATGTTGCCACCAAGGTCTAAAAGCTCACCACACCGAGTGAATAAATTATTCTTAAATTCTTTATTTGATTTATTTGTAGCGTTCAACATTTGCAACCTCTTTTTTTGGATTTCTGCAGTTTACCTGCATCCATACTTATTGAGGTACTTCAGAAATTCAATCATCAAGTCTCTTGTTCATCTGTATTTTCAAGAGACAACAATTCTAGCCTGATTAATCTTTACAGATCCTGCATTCTACTTGGAATAAAGGCAACATACAATTTGTCTTCCTAACAGCTTGCTGCACTTGTGTGTTTGCTTTCAGTGACTAAAGGATATCCAACTTCGTTGGTACATTAACATTGCCAATCTATCGCCATTTAAATAATTTTATACCAATCTGTTTTCCTATCGAAATATGTTACTTCACACTTATTCATCTTATACTTTGTTTGCTACATTTTTGCCCAATCTCAATTAACTTGTCTTGTTGCTTCTTTGCTTTCTCCTCACGACACAATATTTCTCCTAGTATCCTCCTCTTCGTATACTTTTCTCCTCCTGTATCATCAGCAATCTTGGGAATATCACGTTTTATTCTCTCATCTAAATTATTGATATACAGAGGAACCTCGATTATCCGAATGAGAAGGGCAGGCAGTATTTCATTGGGATAATTGATTATTTGGTTAATTGATTCAATGCCCTCTTCTGTAGGGCTCGGAGTTTTCTGAAGTTTCCTTTCTCCTCGCTGTGCTACCTTGCTCCCTCTCTCTGTCTCAGGATTTGTTTCTGAGCGGACACACACCTTGTGTGTAAGGGACCTGCAGCATTGCTGAAGCCTCCCACCCACCCCACCCCAATCAGTTCAACGGGATTGACGCAGCGAGCACTTGCTATGTCCGCTCCCTGTTCGGGAGACTTGGCAGCAGACCTGCCCCTCCGCCCACCCTCAAACCTGTCCAACTTCATCCCCAGTCCACCCTGTCCATACCCCCAATCCTGCCCCCCACCTCTCCCCAAAACCCCGACCACTTCTGACTCCCCCCTACCCCCCCAATCCCCGTGCATCCCACCCCTGTCAGCACCCATGAGCCCACTGTTCCCCCCATCCCCGGGGCAGCCAGACTGGACACCAACAGTAAGACTGCTGCTACCTTTGAGGGGGGTGAGTCTCAAAATAGCCCATACACATGCACACATAGTTTTACTGCAACTTTTTGACAGGTTCCATCCTTTGCCCAGTACAGGACAGTGTTGGAACAATTATCTGGGGAAGGGGGGATTTCGGGTATACCCCTGTGTAGAACTCCAGGGGAAAGTGTGGGGAGAGAGAGAGAGATGGCGGGCTCCCATCAATGTCTAGCACCGTTCTTGGCAGTATTTCAGTAAGCTGAGTTCATTTTTAATCATTGTAAACAAAAGACGCGATCAGTGTTGAAACACCTCTTTGATGTAATGTTTCTATCAGGACCTTGAGATCTTCTTTGGATAATCCGAAATTCGGATCATTGATATTCAGCTAATCGAGGTTCCTCTGTAAATATATATGTGTGTGTGTGTCGAACAGTTGGGACCAAGCACTGAGCCATGTGGTACCTTCCACTCCAAAAAAGACCCATGTATAATTTTTCCTTTTCTATTGACTAAACAACTTGCTTTCTATGTCAGTTCACATACGGATGTTGCAAGAATGCAGAACTTCCATCACATCCACTTGGGGGGGTCACTTGGGTTTGTCTGTAGCATGATGATTCAGATGCTTAGTAGGATTGTAATCGTGTCTTACAACCTTATCGGGTTGATGCCTCATTTTCAGATCAAGTGGTGCATTTTCCTTTATAACTACATGGAACCAGGATTGTGACCTGGCGTAGGGCTGACAGAGTCAGGGAATATGCCAAGCCAGAACATCACAGATTGCACTTTAATACAGTTCTACTCAAAATGCCTCACGGATGCCTGTTTTCCAATAACCCTGTTCCCAATCTATCCCATTTAGCACAGTGTCAGGACATACAATCCCTTAAATTGCTTTCTGCAGATCTTTTGGAGCCAGTCCATTGCCTCTTTTCAGTTTGTTTCAATCAGTGCAAATAATTATTTTAATCTTTTTACAGTTCCAGCCAGTTATCTGACTGTCTTCCAGTTGTGTCAAAATAAATGCACCAATGGAAGTCAATAAAGAACTCCTCCAGTCATTTCTCCCTCCTACAAAAAGAATCTGTTTAAAAACATCAATTTGATCAAGTATTTGGTTATTCCTCCTCATGTCTTCTCATTGAGTTCAGCATCTATATTTGTCTAATTGTACCACTGAGGTATCTGAGGCCATTTTTCTGTATTCAAGGTGTTACAATCGTATCCATGGCAGTCATGCTTTCTACCTCTGTATTTGCAACACAGTAAAATTAACACTTTGAAAGACCCTTAAAATTGACCCCCATGATTTCTAACCACATTTTTGAACAACGAATCCCAGACTTTGCAATTAATCAATTGCAGACACTGGTTTGTATCTTCAATATAAGACTTGCTCTTTTATTCACAACACTGTAACTTTAACAAAGGAAAAATGAAATAGGAAAGTAACCTAACTGGTCTATGCATTAAATCCAAAAATCTTTGTCTTCAGCCCCATTCACACAAAAGGGAGGCAGACTAACAAACTTCGTTAAGAGATAAATTAAAGAAAATAGCAAAATTGACTAAATTATTTGAGTTGTTTTCACAATGTCACAAAGTTGCCCCGTAGGTCCCTTTTATGTGTTTCCCCTCTCACCCTAAACCTATGCCCTCTAGGTCTGGACTCCCCCACCCCAGGGAAAAGACCTTGTTTATTAACCTAATCAATACCCCTCATAATTTTGTAAACCTCTATAAGGTCACCCCTCAGCCTTTGACACTCCAGAGAAAACAGCCCCAGCCTGTTCAGCCTCTCCCTATAGCTGAAATCCTCCAACCCTGGCAACGTCCTTGTAAGTCTTTTCTAAACCCATTCAAGTTTCACTACATCTTTCCGAAAGGAAGGAGACAGACGAGAATTGCATGCAATATTCCAAAGTAGCTGAACCAATGTCCCGTACAGCTGCAACATGACTTCCCAACACCTGTACTCAATACTGTTGCCAATAAAGGAAAGCATACCAAACGCCGCCTTCACAATGGGTTAAGTGTTGGAAAAGGTTATAAGAGATAAGATTTATAATCATCTGGAAAGGAATAAGTTGATTAGGTTTAGTCAACATAGTTTTGTGAAGGGTAGGTTGTGCCTCTCAAACCTTATTGAGTTCTTTGAGAAGGTGACCAAACAGGTGCATGATGGTAAAGCTGTTGATGTGGTGTGTATGGCTTTCAGTAAGGCGTTTGATAAAATTCCCCATGGTAGGCAATTGCACAAAACATGGAGGCATGGAATTGAGAGTGATTTAGAGGTTTGGATCAGAAATTTGCGAGTTGAAAGAAGACAGAAAGTGGTGGTTGATGGGAAATGTTCATCCTGGAGTTCAGTCACTAGTGGTCTACGGCAAGGTTTGTTTTGGGGCCACTGCTGTTTATCATTTTTATAAATGACCTGGATGACAGCATAGAAGGATGGGTTAGTAAATTTGCAGATGACACTAAGGTCAGAGGAGTTGCAGATGTGCCGAAGTATGTTGCAGGTTACAGAGGGACGTAGATGAGCTGCAGAGCTGGGCTGAGAGGTGGTAAATAGAGTTTAATGCAGAAAAGTGTGAGATAATGCACTTTGGAAATTAAAACATACAAGGTAATCAGAAGGTTAGATAGTGTGGACAGTGACAGCCTTTTTCCTTAGACAGTGATGGCTACCATGAGGGGACGTAGCTTTAAATTGAGGGGTGATAGGTATAGTATAGATGTCAGAAGTAGTTTCTTTATTCAGAGAGTTGTAGGGGCATGGAACTCCCTGCCAGCATCGGTAGTAGACTGTCTAACTTTAAGAGCATTTAAATGGTCATTGGATAAACATATGGAGAATATAGGAATAGTGTGGGTTAGATGGGCTTCTGGTTGGTTTCACAGGGCAGCACAACTTCAAGGGCCAAAGGGCCTGTACTGCCCTGTAATGTTCTGTGATCTATGATGCTCTTTCCCAGGGACCAATTGTCTGCAGAACCTTGATCAGGAACCAACCTGCAATTAACTTCCAAATGTGGCTTTATGAATAAAGGAAAGCTTGTTTGGTCTGTTTTCCTTTTCCCACAAGTTGTCGTTTACAGTCCACAAGTCACGTTTAGCTCACCATATCTAGTTATAGAGTCACAGAGTTATAGAGATATCCAGCATGGAAACAGACTGTTTGCTCCAACTTGACCAGATATCCTAAACAAATCTAGTCCCATTTCCAGCATTTGGCCCATATATTCTCTCAACCCTTTCCTATTCATATACCCATCCAGATGCCTTTTAAATGTAGTTCCACCAGCCTCCACCACTTCCTCTGGCAGCTCATTCCATAAACTCACCACCCTCTGGGTGAAACAACTGCCCCTTGGATCCCTTTTAAATCATGCCCCTCTCACCTTAAACTATGTTGTCTAGTTTTGCATTCTCCCTATCCTGGGGAAAAGACCTTGCCTACTTATCCTATCAATGACCCTCATGATTTTATAAATCTCTATAAGGTCACCCTTCAGCTGCGGACGTTCCAGGGACAGTATCAGGCAGCAACCGAAGAGCATTAAAATCGATGTTTTGGGCAAAAGCCCTTCATCAGGAATACAGACAGAGAGCCTGAAGAGTGGAGAGATAAGTGAGAGGAGGGTGGGGGTGGGGAGAAAGTAGCATAGAGTACAATAGGTGAGTGGGGGAGGGGATGAAGGTGATAGGTAGGAGGGGGGGAAGGATGGAGTGGATAGGTGGAAAGGAAGTTAGGCAGGTAGGACAAGTCATGGGGACAGTGCTGAGCTGGAAGTTTGGAACTAGGGTGAGGTGGGGGAAGGGGAAATGAGGTAACTGTTGAAGTCCACATTGATGCCCTGGGGTTGAAGTGTTCTGAGGCGGAAGATGAGGCTTTCTTACCAATGTCCTGTACAGCTGCAACATGACCTCCCAACTCCTATACTCAATGTACTGACCAATAAAGGGAAACATACCAAACGCCTTCTTCACGATCCTAACTGTTGCAACTCCACTTTCAGCTTTATTCAGCAACACTTCCCAGAACCTTACCATTAAGTGTAGAAGTCCTGCCCTGATTTGACTTTCCAAAATGGTGCACACCGCACGTTTATCAAAATTAAACTCCATCTCTCACTCCTCGGCTCATCAGCCCAAATGATCAAGATCCCGTTGTATTCTGAGCTAACCTTTTTCGCTGTCCCCTACATCTCCCAATTTTGGTGTCATCTGCAAACTTCCTAACCATACCTCCTAAGTTCACATCCAAATCATTTATATGAATGATGAAAAGCAGTTGATCCAGCCGTAGACCGATCCTTATGGCACACCACTGGCCTGCAATCTGAAAAACAATCCTCTACCACAACCCTCTATCTTCTAACTTTAGCCAGTTTTGTATTCAAATAGATATTCCATGAGATCTAACCTTGCTGACCAAGAAACCGTGAGAAACTTTGTCGAAAGCCTTACTGAAGTCCATTTTGATCAGATCCACCTCTCTGTCCTCATCAATCCCCTTCATTGCTATTTCAAAAAACTCAATTAAGTTAGTGAGACACGATATCCCATGCACAAAGCCATGTTGACTATCCCTAATCAGTCCTTGCCTTTCCATTTCATGTAAATCCTGTCCCTCAGTATCCCCTCCAAAACCTTGCCCACCACTCAAGTCAGGCTCACCAGTCTATCATTCCCTGGCTTTTCCTTATCCCCATTCTTAAATAGTGGCACCACATTAGCTGACCTCCAGTCTTCCAGGACCTCACCTGTGACTATCGATGATCCAAATATCTCAGCAAGTGGCCCAGTAATCACTTCCCTAGCTTCCCACAGAGTTCTAGAGTACACATGATCGGTTCCTGGGGATTTATCCACCTTTATGCATTTTAAGACGTTCGCACCTCCTCCTCTGTAATATGGACATTTTTCAAAATGTTATTATTTATTTCTCCGTGTTATTCATAGCTCTAAGCCAAAACTGATACAGGAATAAAATACAAACAATGAAAAAAAACTATCGTGGGCTCTAATCGTGATGCTATGTTGTTGTTGGTATAGCGTGATAGAATCTTTTATTGTATTTAGTTGCAGATGATCAGCAGCCATGTCATTACATGGTGCCCTTTATCATCATCATCCTCATACTGATAATTCCGCTCGGCGCTCTCAGCTATCTTTATCAAAGAGCAAGAAAGAAACGTCCACAAAGAAATAGTGACAAAGAAACTTCCCCAAAAATGTAAGTATTTTCATTGAGTACATACCCTGGGATTTAACATGTTGATATTATTTAATACTGTTGGTTGAAACGTTTCAGTCTAGTTTCTTTGCTATCCATACAACCAGAACACTCTCTGATCAAAATCACAAACGGGTAAGACCACAGCAAACTATCCTTGCTTATTCTGTTCGATTTGTTCATGGCTTTAAACACAGTTCTTTTTAGTGCCTGCCTTCTGTGTTTCACCTCCTTGGCATCACCCCATCCTGATTCCAGATCATCTTGAACCAACAGAATATTTTCCCTCTTTTGGTGACTCTTCACTTGCCTCATTCACCTCTGACAGATACATACATAAGGATTTAGTCAGCTCAGTTATTAATGGTGCAACTGAACCATTCCTTATGACTGCCATTGAAGTCGCAGAATATGTTCTAAATCCCAGCAACCATCAATCTTTGTCCAAATGCTGTTCACAGAATCCCTACAGTGTGAAAACAGGCCATTTGGCCCATCAAATCCACACCAACACTCCGAAGAGCATCCCACATGGACCCTAACATTGAGTCAAATAAGATTGATTCAGAATATGTCTAGCAGTTCAAAACTAGGTATCTTTGAAACCCTGTGGTCCAAATGCAGAGACAGAACCACAATCTGCAGGATAGTGTCCAGCATTATAATGATTTTATTCTCTCCGTGCATGTCAGAGTCACCGGTAAGGCCAGTATTTATTGTCTTTTCCTAATTGCCCTTTATAATTTGGTACCTCGTTAAACCAGTGCAGTCCATGTGCTGTATGTAGAGGTGTAGTGCTATGAGAAAGTGAGTTCCAGGGTGTTTCTGTATCCTCTATGTCATGTTGGCTCTGCTCAGGACACTTTCTTCCCAAATTAAAGAGGACTAGATTTTACCCTCCTGAACTGGTGAATTTAAAGGGGGTGATGCTCACACAATCCAGCTTGTGACCTACTAACCATCTGTCATTTGCCTTCAACTTATTAATATTTACAGGGTGTAATGAGTGTTGAGACCTTTCTGTGACAAAATAATGCCGACTTAATGGACTTCTCCTGTATCCACTGCACTTTCTCCTACAGCAAATGGAGTCTTATGCTTTTTGGGAAGTCCAATGCATGCAGAAGGGACCCTCCGTTAAGGGTTCCCTATGGCCTCCACCCCCAAGAAGATGTTCCTCCCCCATTTAACTCTCCTCAAACCTAGCCCCTTATCTCCCTCAGGTCACTGATATCCCTCAGGCCTCTTGCCAGAACTACCAGCCTGGCCATGCTGATAGCTCGAACAATAAGAATTTATCTTCATGCTGTGGAATCCCCACCGTACTGACAGTTAATTGTTGGGATGGAGAAATTTAGTGCAAGTCTAAATTGTAATAAACCTTGAATCTCTGAACTACAGTAGAGTCAAGTACTTTTGAATGAGTTGTTTAGCAAAGGCCATACAATTGAGGCAATCTAAGTTTCAGAATTTGCAAACAGCATGAGTCATAGGTGAGACATTACAGGCAATGCAGATTCTGAGAAAATCGAAGAGCACCTGCAATTGAACAGTTTAAATCTATTGATATAAATTCATAGTGCAATGCAATCTTCATTTGCTGATTTCTACACTACATTAAACATGTTCTGGAGTGAACACTGGCCAGATGCTTTTCGGAATGCCTTTTTTTCTGGTTGGGTTTAACCTATTTGTCTGTTAAACATATCAGATCTAATGATTAACCAAGCTCTCTCTCTCCTGTTTTCCACGGTGTATGGAGTTAATATTCTCACCAATGTCTCCACTTTTTAGTGTCTAATTTTCCCAATGCTTCTCAGGATGCTTTTTCACATCAGTGAGCTCATTACTGACTGACAGACACTTTTGTCTTTCTGTTGATGAGAAACAGGATTTTTGTGATTTGCAAATTGTTTGCCTTGCACTTCTGTGTGGAATCCCTACTTATTCATGCCTAATGACATAATATTGGGTAGCTGCTATCCTGTGGTAGGTGGCTAAAATATTAAATTGGATGAAAATATGCAATGTTAATGTTACAGAATTTAATTATCCGTCTTGTAATTTCTTCCCCCCATTCCCAAAGGGATGCCTCTGAGATGTTCCCAAGACTCCAAACAGAACGTGGTGAGGTAAGAGCTGAAATATTCAAAAGATGTTTAAGACATATGCTCAATATTTTCAGCTTTAGACACAATGCTGCCAAACACGTTAGGAAAATGTAAATTCCACTGATGTTCCCAACAGTTCTTGTCACTCTGACTTGGCCTCATGAATTCCAGTTACTGGCATTCCTGGAAATTGGATCTTGCAAAATTTATCTTTCAACCTTCTTTCAAAATTCTATACATTCTACACAGTTTTCTGCAGATTGAGATATTGCAAATGTAAACCCCCATGATTTAAGAAGGGAGGGCGAGACAAAATGGAGAACTACGGACCTGCGTGACTTCAGTTTTAGAGGAAATGTTGTATAGAGTGTGATAACTAGACACTGAGAGAATAATTATATGATTGCGCAATGTCAGTCAGAATTTAGACAATAGGTGCAGGAGTAGGTCATTGGCCCTTCGAGCCAGCACCATCATTCATTATGATCATGGCTGATCATCCACAATCAGTATCCTGTTCCTGCCTTATCCGCATAAATCTTGATTCCACAATCTTTAAGAGATCTATCCATCTCTTTCTTGAAAGTATCCAGAGACTGGGCTCCACTGCCTTCTGGGGCAGAGCATTCCATATATCCACCACTCTCTGGGTGAAGAAGTTTCTCCTCAACTCTGTTCTAAATTGCCAGCCCCATATTTTTAAGATGTGTCTTCTGGTTCTGGACTCACTGCTCAACAGAAACATGCTTCCTGCCTCTAGAGTGTCCAATCCTTTAATAATTTTATACGTCTCAATGAGATCTCCTCTCCTCCTTCTAAACTCAAGAGTGTGCAAGCCCAGTCACTCCAATCATTCAACATATGATAGTCCCGCCATTCCAGAATTGACCTGGTGAACCTACGCTACACTCCCTCAATAGCCAGAATGTCTTTCCTCAAATTTGGAGACCAGAACTGCACACAGTACTCCAGGTGTGGTCTCATCAGGGCCCTGTACAGCTGCAGAAGAACCGCTTTGCTTCTATACTCAATCCCTCTTGTTATGAAGGCCAGCATGCTATTAGCCTTCTTCACTACCTGCTGTACCTGCATGCTTACCTTCATTGACTGGTGTACAAGAACACCCAGATCTCTTTCTCCTGCCCCTTTACCTAACTTGACTCAATTTAGGTAGTAATCTGCCTTCCTGTTCTTGCCACCAAAGTGGTAACCACAAGCACCATTGATCCAGAATCTGGTTTCCAGCATCTGCAGTCATTGTTTTTACCTTGTCCACGCACCTAGCCTGTCCAAGTCACGCTGTATTCTCATAACATCCTTCTCACGTTTCATCCTGCCACCCAGCTTTGTGTCATCAACAAATTTACTAATATTACTTTTAACGGCTTCATCTATATCATTGATGTATATTGTAAACACCTGCGGTCCCAGCACCGAACATTGTGGTACCCCCACTGGTCTCCGCCTACCGTTCCGAACGGGACCCATTTATCGCTACTCTTTGCTTCATTTATGAAAGGGAAATCATGTTCACCATTATGTTCAAGCCTTTTGAGAAAGTTACTTGTAACATAGATGAAGGAAAACTCGTGGATGTAGTGTATTTGGATTTTCCAAAGGCAGGAAGTTAGGAATTAAAATTTCTAACAGCTCATTCCATACACGCTCCACCCTCTGGGTGAAAAAGTTCTCCCTTATGTCCCTTTTATATCTTTCCCCTCTCACCCTAAACCTATGCCCACTGGTTCTGGACTCTCCCACCCCACGGAAAAGACCTTGTCTGTTTATCCTATGATTTTATAAACCTCTATCAGGTCACCCGTCAGCTCCAGGGGAAACAACCCCAGCCTATTCAGCCTCCCTCTACAGTTCAAATCCTCCAACCCTGGCACATCCTTGTAAATCTTTTCTGAACCCTTCCAAATTTCACAATCATAAGGAGACCAGATTTGCATGCTAATATTCCAAAACTGGCTCAACCAATGTCCTGTACAGCTGCAACATGACCTCCCAATTCCTATACTCAATGATCTGACCTAGAAATGAAAGCATACTAAGCACATTCTTCACTATCCTATCTACCTGCAACTCTACTTTCAAGGAGCCATGAACCTGCACTCCAAGGTCTCTTTGTTCAGCAACATTCCCTCGGATCTTACCATTAAGTATGTAAATCCTGCTCTGATTTGCTTTGAGGTATACTTTCATCCTCAAATCTCCATTCCCTAATCTTCACCTCTTTTTTCAAGCATCCCATTCCTCTTCCATAACCTCTATGTGTCCATCTGAATCATGATTCCTCAATCCCCAATTTTTTCTGCACCTATTGCACAATCTCCTCTTCCTGATACCCTTCCTATTCTTCAGTCTCCTCTTCTCAGTCTTCTTTCCTCAGAATCCCCTTCTCAGCTCCTCATTCTCCAGTCTTCAATTCTCTCCAAATGCCCACTCACTAACTGTTATAACCCTGAGGACATTCAAATTCTCCCGAAACTGATGACTGGAACTCAACACAATATTCTAGTTGTTGTCCAGTTTATTAAAGGTTCAGTGGGACCTTCATTTTTTCATAACCAGTACCTCTGTTTATAAAGCCCAAGGTACCATACATTTTGCTAATTAAGGTATTATTCCATTTTGCCATGCTCAGGTATCTTAGCAAATGAACCCTCAGGTCATTCTGTCCCAACTATGCCACTATGTCTTCTTTAATTCTCCACATCCCCTCTGCCAAATGCATTGCCTCACACTTCTCAGCACTGAATTCAAGCAGCAACTTCTCTGTTCATTTTACTCACCTGAAATTTGTCCTGCTGCAGTCAATTGGTATTATTATCTCTTTATCAGACCCTCGATAATTCATTTATAGATCTTCAAAACAGCAGTGAATGTGGCACTGAACCTTGGAAAACAGTGCTATCAATCTTCATCCAGTCTGAAAAACCATCATTTTCCATGACATTCTGACCTTAGTCACATTTTTAATTCAAACAGTGACCCTTTTTTTTTCCCAAGACACTCAGTTCTATTGACCTGTCTTTCGTGTGCTACTTTGCCAAATACTTACTTAAAATTGACATGCATAATACCCACTGCATTCTCCTCATTAGCCTTCCCAATTAGTTAATCAAAAATTCAATTAGATTTTTCAAGCATGTTCTGCCTTTTACAAATTAGTGTTAAACCTCTGACACTGCAAATAGATGGCCTAGATCATCTGAAGATAAGCTCAAAATTGCAGCCATTCAGACAGGAGTTACAAACTGGGATCATGTAGACGTCCTTAAGCCTACTTCCTGGGTATTGTCCAGGAAATTGAAATTTTTAACAGTTAGCCAGTATCCAGATGCCTTCAAATAAGCCCCTAGCTTTGGAGGTAGAGTCAGAAGCTGCTGAGGGTTCCGAATGACTTAGCTTAAAGTCAATCGAGAAAAGTTAAAGGAACCCACCAACTTCTCAAAGGAGGCAGTGGTGCAGTGGTAATTTCACTGGGATTGTAAATCAGAATCCAAGCTCATCATCTGGTGATGCAGGTTCAAATCTGTTCAAGGAAGATGGTGAAATTGAGGGCAGCACGGTGGCTCAGTGGCGAGCACTGCTGCCTCACAGCCCCAGGGACCCAGGTTTGATTTCAGCCTTGGGTTGGAGTTTGCACATTCACCCTGTGTCTGTGTGGGTTTCCTCCCACAGTCCAAAGATGTGCAAGCTAGGTGAATTGGCCTTGCTAAATTACCCATAGTGTTCAGGGATGTGTAGGTTAGGTGCATTAGAGGTAAATGTTAAGTAATAGGGTAGGGGACTGTGTTTGGGTAGGATACTCTTCAGAGGGTTGGTGTGGACCTGTTGGGCCAAATGGCCTGTTTCCACAATATAGGGATTCTATGATTCTACCTTGGGATAGCTTTTATCACTGGTCCAACTGGCAATGCCACATCCAGCAAATAAATAAAGAGAAACCTGCTCTAACTCCTGGTGAACTATTAAACTGACCAACTTCACCTCCAATCAACTCACTTCTTACACCTCCTTTGACCACTTCCCTGTAACAACCCAATCCTTGACTTCATCTGACTGCCCACAGTTATGCACGTAGAACAACGTAGTCCACTGCGGGTCCTGACCAGAGTCCTGACCCATCACCAATTTTCAAGGACCCTTGGACCCTAAACCAACCTGTCTGTCCCCTTGCCCACTCCACCTGATCCCTTCTGACTATCCGTGGACCCAAATTCCATCACCCAACCTGACTCAGACTCGATCCTCATAATCCCTGAGGTCCACTACCCAGACCAGGCCCACAGTACAAAACTGTTATCTCCTGATATCCCTCCCCAACTCCGACCTATACTAAGTGTCTACCTACTCACCTGCTCCTACTATTCTCTGAATCAGCTGTTATACCATTTCCTCATTGGCCTGACACCCCAACACCTTACCTAGGTGCCATCCTACTTCCTTCATCTGCCAGTCACCCCAATCCCCATCCACTTGGTGTTCCAACCCCTCACCGACCTAGCACTCCAATCCTTCATCCCTAATTGCTCGATGCAGCAATCCATGCAGGACTGGGGAATACCACCCAGGATGCTATTGCACTCCATGTGACAGCCTAAGGTGGTGTGCCAAATCCTGTGGCAAGTCAGGACAGATTGTTGCCATCTGTGGCAGTCCAGGGCAGGCAGCATAACATCACCTGTAAAGTACATGACTTTATTCAAAACATAGTCTTCACAGATTGAAGAATAATCTCATAAAACTGCTAAACGCAAACAAGAAATGAAATCTAGATAGCCTTAAATAAAACTGTGCTGTTAACTTTGAATATTTTCATTTGTTAGTTGCCAAAATATTGTAGTTGAGAAAACATGGTTGCTTCATGATCAGGAATCTCTGTGTGAACGGATTTTTCAGTGCCATCTGTACTGCTCCGGACTGTGCTCCGGGCCCTGTGTACCATTTCCTGACTTTCCTCAGGGTCCTCTGTACAGACTCCTAACTATCCACAGGGCCCTGTGTACTGATTGCAAACTGTCCACAGGGCCCTCTGTACCAGTTCCTGACCCTGCTCAGGGCCCTCTGTACCAGTTCCTGACCGTGCTCAGGGCCCTCTGTACCAGTTCCTGACCGTGCTCAGGGCCCTCTGTACAGGCTTCTCACTGTGCTTGGTGCCCTCTGTACAGACTTCTGACTGTATTCAGGGCCCTCCGTACCAGTTCCTGACTGTGCTCGGGGCCCTCTGCACCAGTTCTTGACTGTCCTCAGGGCCCTCTGTACAGGCTCCTCAATGTCCTGAGGACCCACTGTACCAGTTCCTGACTGAGCTCAAGGCCCTCAATACCGGCTCCTGTCTGTGCTCAGGGTGCTCTGTACCGGCTCCTGAGCATGCTTAGAGTCCTCTGTACCAGTTCCTGATTGTCCTCAGGATCCTCCCTACAGGCTCCTGACTGACCTCAGGGCCCTCCGTACCGGTTCCTGACTGTGCTTCGGGTCCTCTGTACTGGCTCCTGACTGTGCTCAAGGCCCTTTTTACCAGTTGCTGGCTCTTCACTGAAATCTTGGTAAGTATATATCACTGTTAATAGGCTGTTCAGCTCCTTGAGCCTTTACTGTACTCCACTACATTCTGTGTGATCTGTATTTCTGTTTACTTACAGGCGTCAGAAGACATGGAGGAAAATGAACAGTCTCTTTAATCAAATTGATGACAGGCCCTGACTGTTCTAAGATTGAAATGGACAGCAACCTAACACTTGAGTTGCCATATAGGTAGCGGTAGGTGGGAAGGCAGGTGGGGTAATTGTGGTAGGTCAGTAGGGAGGGTGGAGTGGATAGGTTGGAAGGAAGACGGACAGGTCGTACAGGTCAAGAGGACGGTACCGAGGGTAAGGGGAGGAGAGGTTTGGAAACATGTGAAGTTGATGGCATGTGGTAGGAAGGTGCTGAGGTGGAAGATGAGAAGCTCTTCCTCCCAGTTTGGATTTACTTCTGTTAATAAATCTTTTTTCCCTACATTCAAGCTATGCTGTACTTTGTTTTAGACTTTTGGGTGATTTTTGAGTGAGCATGAGTGATATTTTTTACTGGTCAGCCCCAAACCACACTTTTCTCATAGCCCCCATTATTTCTATTAAGTGATGTTTCCCTGGAATGCAATTATGGAGTTACAAGAGAACTACCTGTACTGGACAGTAACTGTTCCAATGTAGTAACATCCATAAACACACCCTTAGCAAATTTACCGAACTTATCTCTGCGTACCTTGACATCGTCTTGTTCCCCTTAGTCCAGGAACTCCCCACCTACGTTCAGGACACCACCCACACCCTCCACCTCCTCCATGACTTTCATTTCCCCAGCCCCTAATACCTTATCTTCACCATGGACATCTAGTCCATGTACACATCTATCCGCCATGACGAAGGCCTCCAAGCCTTCCATTTCTTCCTCTCACATCGACCAACTTGTACTCATCCCACTGATATTCTCATTCGACTGGCTGAACTGGTCCTTACACTCAACAACTTTTCCTTCCAATCCTCCCACTTCCTGCAGACCAAAGGGGTGGCCATGGGCATGGGCCCAGCTATGCCTGCCCCTTCGTCGTTTATGTGGAACAGTAAATCTTCCGCAGCTACACCAGCATCATTCCCCACCTTTTCCTCCGCTACATAGATGACTGTATCAGCGCCACATCATGCTCCCATGTGGGGGCTGAACAATTCATCAACTTCCCTAACACCTTCCACTCTGACCTCAAGTTCACCTGGAGCATATCAGACACTTCCCTCCCCTTCCTGAACATCTCCATTTCCGGCGACCAACTGAACACAGATATCTACTACAAACCCACTGACTCTCACAGCTACCTGGACTACACCTTCTCCCACCCTGCCTCCTGTAAAAATGCTATCCCGTATGCCCAATTCCTCCACCTCCACCGCATCTGCTCCCAGGAGGACCAATTCCACCATAGAACAAGGTCTTCTTCTGCAGAGACTATAATTTCCCTTCACACATGATCCACAATGCCCTCCAGCGTATCTCTATTACCTGCACCTCTGCCCTTGAATCTGACCCCTCCAATCACAAAAGGGAAAAAAAACCTACTCACCTTCCACTGCGCCAACCTCCAGACACACCATATCATCCTCCGCCATTTCTGTCACCTCCAAACAGACCCCATCACCAGAGATATGTTTCCCTCCCCATCCCTATCGGAGTTTCGGAGAGATCATTTTCCCTGTGACTTCCTTGTCAGGTCAATGCCCTCCACCAACCCCCCCATCTCCTCCTGGCACCTTTCCCTGCCATCGCAAAAAGTGCAAAACCTGTGCCCACACCTCCCCCCTCACCTCCAAACAAAGCCCCAAAGAATCCTTCCACATCCGACGGAAATGTACTCCCACATACACCATTTACAGCATCAGTTGGACCCGATGCGGTTTCATCTACATTGCGGAGACAGGATGCCAACTTGCAGATCATTTCAGGAACATCTCTGGGACACCCACACCAGCCAAGTCCACCGCCCTGTAGCTGAACACTTTAACTCCCCCTCCCACTCCGCCAAGGACATGCAATCCTGAGCCTCCTCCATTGCCACACCCTAACCACCTAACACCTGGAGAAAGAACGCCTTGTCTTGGGACCCTTCAACCACATAGGATCAATGTGGATTTCACCAGTTTCCTCTTTTCCCCTTCCCCCACATTATCCCAATCCAACCTCCCAACTCAGCATCCCCCTCTTGAACGGTCCTACCTGTCCATCCTCATTCCCACCTATTTGCTCCACCCTCCTCTCCGACCTATCACTTTCACCCCCAAGTTGATCTACCTATCGCATTCCCAGCTACCTTTCCCCAGCCCCACTCCTCTCTCATTTATCTCTTAGCTCCCTTAGCCCACAAGTCTTATTCCTGATGAAGGGTTTATGCCTCAAATGTCGACTCTTCTGCTCCTCAGATGCTGCCTGACTGGTTGTGCTTTTCCAGCACCACACTCTTCCATCCTTGGCAAAGGCAAATTCAGTAAATTGATTGTCTCATGTGAAATTCTCCAGTTCAGGAGGAAAATCATTAAGAGAAAACTCTGGGTAAGAGAGTAATCGGAATAGATATACTGCAGCTTCCACCCAGCTTCGAGACTCCAGCCTCTGCTACTAAAAAAATAAAATTAAAAAGCCTGTTTCTGTGGGAGCCTGACTCCATCTATTTAAATACTTATACTGCTCCAACATTCAAAAAGAAATTCTGGCCTCACAAACTCTTTATTGGCTCTGAGTAGTCTGATTAGCATCTCTGTTGCAACCTTTCTTGTTAAAATAAACAGGACAAAGTCGACTCTTAAAGCCATAGTATTGTCGCACCTCACCCCGTTGAGAAAAAGAACCATCAACATACAATGATGGCTTCATTTTTAAGAACCTTTAATCTTATGTTATTAGGACAATGCATACATATTAGATTGATTCTTAGTATGCAAACATTTCAGTCCATTTTTCCTGTCACTGAATGCCTCAGTGTTCCTTCATCAGTCGTTATAATGCGTTTGCAATTACATTCCCTCGTTCTACCGCGTGTATCACTTTTGAATTGAATGGCTGCAATAATAAGCTCCATTTAAACATTTTTGGAAGTTTTATCCTTATATTTTTTCAAAAGCCTTCAGCTGTTATGATCAGTACGTACAATTGACTCAGACACATTACTGGCAAGATAAATGTTGCAGTGCCAACACCAAGCTCAAGATCTCTTCAATCGTGAAATATTTCTGTTGATTATAATTCCATTTTCTGAAAAATTACTCAGCCGGCTTTACTGTCTTCTCATTGTTGTCTTTCAAAATACAGCACCTACATCCATATCACTTCAATCAATAGCCACCTTGAATTGCTAATAACATGTGACTAACACTGGGGCAGTGGTTAACACAGCTTTCAGGTTGTCAGATGCCAACTGACATTTCTCCGTTGATTGAAATGTTCCGTACTTCTTCAACAAGTCAGTGGAGCAATTCCACTGTTAAAATTTGGTATGAACTTCCGATAAAAACCACTTAGCACCAGGAATTATAGTACTTCCCTCTTCTTCAATGGTATGGGAAACTCTGCAATAACCTTTGTTATAACATACCATGGTGCCACCTTTCCATGTCCAATGATATGGTCCAGGAACATGATTTGGATTTTTGCAAACTGACTCTTCAGGTTTATTATCAAGCCTACCTCTCAAAGTCAATCAAACAGTTCCAGTGGAAGAAACATTTGAAGCATCTGTGCATGACTAAAGATCACCAGATTGCCAATGTACATCAAATAATTGGATAATTCTGAAATGGCATTATTGGTTCATTTTTGAAATGTGGCTGACACATTGTTCATTCCAAATTGCATTACTTTATGTCTTCGGATAAAGCTCTTTGTATAAAGATGCCTGCCAGCATCCTCTGAATAAGTTCAACTTTGAAATATAAGTTGCTTGTCCCACCTCAATATAGTCTTCCAAATGTGGAATAGGATATGAATCAGATTTTGTAACTGCATTGATTTTGTGATAGTCCAAACATCATCATTGAGTACCATCTGATTTTGGCACCATTACTCACTTTGATTATAATATCTTTGAGTATGCATTCAATCTCTTCTTGAACCTGTGCCAAATACAGAGGGTTAAGTCGATAAGGATGTTGGTTAATTGGAACATTTCCTATGTTTACATCATGCCTAATTAGAATAGTACTTCCTAGATTGTTTCCAAATCTCCTCATATGATTGTAATAACTCTTCCATGTCATGTCAATTTTTCTCTGGAAGGTAACTCAATAATGTATCCCAACTGTTGAGAACTTCCTCATTATCCAGTTTAATTTGAGGGGTGTCCAATTCAGAATCATCTGAATTTGGTTACCTCCTCATGTTCTAACCAGTACCACATTCGCCTTTTGCTTTGCTTCCCTATCAAAATAATTTTTGAGAATAGTCACATGACACACTCTGAGAATCCTGCGTACCTGGCATTCTTATCAAATAGTTCATCTCATCCAATTTCCTTTGATTTAATAAGGCCCATTAAACCTTGCCTTTAACAGTTCACCTAGCACTGGAAGTAAGTCTAACCCTTTATCTCCAAAGCAAAGTTACAAGGTTTTGATTTGTCTGCTTCCTGTTTCACCATGTACTGTGCACTTTTTAAATGCTGTCTAATCAACTCGCCTGCTTGAGTTAATCTTTCCCTAAAATTTGACATGCCCAGATATGTGGAGTTTAACTTCTGACAAAACAATCTCAATTAATTTCAGTAGTCCTCTCACCTCATGCCCAAAAACTAATGCAAATGAACTTAATTTGGTAGATTCATAAAGTGCTCTCCAATTGCAAAAAGTACAAATGGAATACCTTTATCCCAATCCTCCGGACAGCCTTGACCAAATACCCTCAACATGGTCTTTGAAGTTTGATGCCAGAGTTCCAATTCTCACTGTGATTCTGGATAGTATGCATTGGATTTGAATTGTTTTATTTCTAAGCTATCCATAACTTCCTTGAATGATATTGATTTCAAATTGGATCCTCCTTCTGATTTGTTTCTCTTTGGGTAGCTTGCATCTTGTAAAACTTTTGAGGAACTGTTCTACTGTGCTTTAAATCATGATACTGTGTAATGGAATGGTCTCGGTAAATCTAGTCGGCATAACTATTATGGTCAACAAATACTGATTCACACTTATTGTTTTATGTAGGAGTCCAATGCAATCAATTACACCCTTGTAAAAGGTTCTCCAAGTGCAGGAATAGATATTAGGTCTGCTGGTTTTATAACTCGGAGGTTTTCCAATTACCTGATATGTATGACATATCCATCAAAATTCAGCCTCCTCTTTTGCAGTCCAGGCCAATAAAAATGCTTTTGTTTTTTGGCATTCAGTTTTCCTTATTCCCAAATAACCTCCTACTTTTAATTCATGAGCTACCTGCATCACCTACTTTCTATAACCCACCAGTAATACAAGTTGATGAACCTCTGCCCATTTCCCATCTGGTTGAATATATAATGGTTTCCATATTAGATTAGATTAGATTAGATTAGATTACTTACAATGTGGAAACAGGCCCTTTGGCCCAACAAGTCCACACCGACCCGCCGAAGCGCAACCCACCCAGATCCATTCCCCTACATTTACCCCTGCACCTAACACTACGGGCAATTTAGCATGGCCAATTCACCTACTTGCACGTCTTTGGACTGTGGGAGGAAACCGGAGCACCCGGAGAAAACCCACGCAGACACGGGGAGAATGTGCAAACTCCACACAGTCAGTCGCCTGAGGCAGGAATTGAACCCGGGTCTCTGGCGCTGTGAGGCAGCAGTGCTAACCACTGTGCCACCGTGCCGCCCATGTTAGGTATAACATTCTAGGATATATTCTGCTCTTCCACATGATTTTTCATTACTTCAGGAAGTGAAATTTTGAACTCCTCCAAAATAATCATCTCTCTTAGAACATGTGTTTGATCAATTTTCAATGCCCTTATCCACCTATCAAAATTGCTTTGTTTGATCCTTTCAAGCTCAATGCACATTTGACCAGGTTCCCTCTTTAGATTAGATTAGATTAGATTAGATTAGATTACTTACAGTGTGGAAACAGGCCCTTCGGCCCAACAAGTCCACACCGCCCCGCCGAAGCGCAACCCACCCATACCCCTGCATTTACCCCTTACCTAACACTACGGGCAATTTAGCATGGCCAATTTACCTGACCTGCACATCTTTTGGACTGTGGGAGGAAACCGGAGCACCCGGAGGAAACCCACGCTGACACGGGGAGAACGTGCAAACTCCACACAGTCAGTCGCCTGAGGCGGGAATTGAACCCGGGTCTCTGGTGCTGTGAGGCAGCAGTGCTAACCACTGTGCCACCGGGCCGCCCATGTTAGGTTCCTAAAATATTGTAGGCTTCTGGTACGAGCTCATTTGCACTGAAGATGGCATTTTTTCATGTCATCACTTGCCTCAGCTACTTCCTCTGATCCTGATGCAAATACCTCATGAGCTCTATCTACCACCTTTGCCTGGATCAACAATACTCACATGGCCACTGGCGATTTCATTTGTTTAACCACTTTCTCAAATGAAATGAAAATGTCTTCTATATCCTTCTCATTGAACTTAGGCAATACATAGACATATTTAAACAGCTATCTATCAGGCCATTGGCCAAGATGAGATTGCTCTCCATCACTGTTCTTATCACGCTACTTTTCGCCTCTACCTCTGCCATTTTAAGTAAACTTTGAATTTTCACTTACAATCTCTAAAGCTCTAAAACTCTCTTTTTCCCTTTCTTCTGCCAGGGCCTTTAATTTTCTTTTTCCTCTGCTTTTCATTGTAATTCAAACTGTTTTACTTGCAATTGAAATTAGCCACCTCTGATAATTCCGATGGTATTCCTGGCAATACTGCACAGTTGCCCATCCCTTTCTTCACAGACTCAGGCAACCCCAACTCCAACTTGTTTGCCAACACCAAAAGCTTTGCCTTACTCACTTTCTGTAACACTACTGAAGTAACTTCTTCCACTCCCAGGAGAAATCAAAGTTAACTTTTTGGTTCTGAAGAAGGGTCACTGCACCTGAAATGTTAACTCAGGTTTCTCTGCGCAAATGCTGCCAAGATCTGCTGAATTTTTATGGCAATTTCTGTTTTTAGGTGAAAATGGGTTGACTGTGCTGAAAGCAGCATGTCATGACAGGGTCTGGCGTGTTGGGGTGGGTAAAGGACATGGAAGAAGGTATTCAGGACCTCAAATCACTAACCTTGATATTGATCCTGAAGGCTGTAGAGTTCCCAAATGGACAATGAGATGCTGTTCTTTCAGCTTTACTGAACCTCGCTGGAGCACTGCAGCAGGCCCGAGGCAGAGAGCATGGTAATCCTGAAGAAGGGTTACACCCAAAACGTCAACTTCCCCACATCCTGGTGCTGCCTGCCTTGCTGTGTTCTTCCAGCCTCCTGCTGGCCTACCTTGGATTCCAGCATCTGCAGTTTATTTTGTCTCTAACCAGGTGTGTTGAAGTGGCAGGCAACAGGAAGCTCAGGGTCATTTTTGCAGAGAGAAGATGGATGTTCCATAAAGTGGTCACTCACTCTACATTCTGTCTCAGTGGTGTACAGGAGACCACACTGTGAGCAGCAAATACAGTAGACTAGATTAAATAAAATGCAGGTAAATTGCTGCTTTACTTGGAAAATGCATCTGGGGCTTTGGATAGTGAGGAGGGAGGAAGTAACTGGTACATACGACGCCTTCTGCGATTTCATGGGAAGGCGCTGTGGGAGTGTGGGTAGATGTTGACAGTGAAAGAAAAGTGAACCAGAAAAGTGGTCCCTGTGGAATGTTGACAAGGAAGGAGACGAGAATATTCATATACGTCCACTACCTCGAGCTGGCTGCCACAAATGTACACATACCAGTCAAGACATGGGCTGTTTTCAGCACAGCCAAACTATTTTCACCTACCTATAGCTCCCATTATCAGCTTTTCCTTCTCCCCGGCAGACTATCATTCATTTCTTTGTCTCCCTAACTATCCTTCCCTTTCTCTCTGAGTTCCATCACTACCTTTCCACTCACTCCATCCAACCCCATCCTTGTCCAAACCCCTGTCTTCAACATTGAACACCTTTGCTTGGATGCTATCAGTTCTGTAGAAGGGTCACTGGACTCAAAACGCATTGAATAGTGCACCTTCTAAACATCTTTTAAGATACCACACAACAGATTTAGAAATATTGAACAGATTTTAGTCTGTACTTTTCACATAGGCCCAGTTTTCTGGGTCAAAATGCAAATTGTTGGATATGATTTCAGAATTGCAAAAATACCTCAGCAGATGGGATGGTCTCCATAGTTGATCTGTCAGAGATTGCTTTCAAATGTAACTGCAAGATGGAATGAGGTTTTGAGAGAAACTTCAAGTATAGTCCCTGTAAAGCCTGGTTGATTACATCAGTTTGATAGATGGCAGTCTGCCAGGGAGGAAGAGTAGCTGATAATGAGGACCATAAGTAGGTGAAAGTGGATTGGCTGTGCTGAATGCAGCCCATGTCAAGACTGGCATGTGTCTGGCAGTAATTGCTTTTTCTGTCCCTGAAATGTCTAATAACTTTGAATTCGTATGCAACCAGGATCATTCAAAGTTATAGTAGTATCCAGCTGAATGAGCTGACAGCCCTGGGTAGATTAACTGCCACCAACCCTTCTTACTGTTAAAAAGTCTATTGATAAATTGCTGATACAATGTGGGAAAGAATGCCCGTATAGAATGCTCAGAAGATTAGCCCAATCTTGATAAACAGTATAATAGGTTTATTAAATTGTACTTAATAGCTCTTTATGTTGCATCTGAATTACATGAGAGTCCCTAGTACAACCCCATGCTTCACTTCACAGTAAGTAGACATTACTGCTACTGAAACATCTGAGACTAATCAAAAGCTGCAGATGCTGGAATCCAAGGTAGACAGGCAGGAGGCTGGGAGAGCACTGCAAGCCACGCAGCATCAGGAGGTGGAAAAGTTGACGTTTTGCGTGTAACCCTTCTTCAGGACTGTGGTGGGTATAAGGGGAGCTGTAGAAAAAAGGGGGTTTTGGGGGCCGGGCGGTGAGGTGGGGACAGGTGAAGACAGGTAGAGGGTACAATCTGATTGGTCGATGGGAGGGATGAATCCAGTACATGGCTGAGAGGTATGGAAGGGAGGGGCATGGGCTGGGAAGGGATTCAGGAGATGGGAAGGGAGTCCTCCGGGCTGTAGGTTGCCCAAGCAGAAGATGATGTGTTGTTCCTCCAATTTGCGGTCTGATTCATTTCGGCAACGGAGAAGGCCAAGGATGGTCATGTCAGGAAGAGAGTGGGAAGGGGAATTAAAATGGGCAGTGACTGGGAGGTCCAGGTGAGCATGGCTGAGATGCTCAGTGAAACATTCCCTTAGTTTACATTTGACCTCCCCGATATAGAGAAACCCTGGAAGAAACATCTGGAATACATAAATAACAACTGGAGAACTGGTTAGCTCCTGTTAGGAACTGTCCTTTATATCCAAATGGGTAGAGCTTACTTCATGGTATCATTTAACCCTTTTATATACTGTCTTATATAAATTATTTTTATTGTCTTACCTTATTCCTACAACATGGAGGAATTCAGTCTGCTTGGAGAATCTGTCAGCGTGGAGTACTTAAATGGTTAAAACATTTCAGAACAGTATAAGGGCTCATGGTACAAAAACAGAAATTGTTGGAGAAGTTCAGCAGGTCTGATAGCATATGTGGAGAGAAAAACAGAGATTAATATTTTAAATGTAGTGACTTTGACACAGTTTATCAAAGTTTTTCATCTTGAAATCATGAAGATCTCTGACACTCCCAGTTATGTCTGTCAGCTGGGGCTCCCTTATTGGACCAGATTAACAGCCCAATCATGGAGCTCATATACTATGAAGTCCACCTGGCTGACCTCATTACAATCACTGCAGAGATACTTAACAAAATTTTCAATAAAGGGAAGCCAAAATTTATGCTGTATGAAAGGACAGTGCTGACAGGCTGGCAAGTGGTCTCTGGTTGAGACATTGCCATGGAGAATGTAGCTTGTTAAATGCCAAGCTTGGTTTTGATTTTAAAACTGACGGGTTGATCTTGATTGGTCAGTGTGTTGAAATGAGAAATGAATCAGCAGGTATGTGTTATTTATTTTGTTGAGCTGAAACAGGAATGGTATATGCACATGTTCTTTTTGTCTACACAAAACATGGCCCTGTGTACTGACCCACGTATCTTGCAGTCTACTGCGAAAGTGACTGACAATCCTAAATTGTTTGCCAGTACAATTCTTCACACATTTACGATTATCCTACAAACCTTGTCCAATTGAAGAATCACTTCTAATATTGGACACAACTGTTGCAGATTTTGCAAGCAAGGGGTGGACAGTCTATGCTGATGTATCTATCCATGGCAGTATCCATAAGTAAAATAGACTGTCTCACATGCAATTCTAGAAGCAGGAAGAGAACCCCAGCTTTTAGCTGAAACAGAGAGAAGAACCTTCTACACCTAGCTTCAAGACTCCAGCAACAGCTACTGAAGGCTAAAACTGAAAGAAGTTCAGGTTCTGTGGGAGCTAGACCTCACTCATTCAGGCTGTTTTTATTTTTCCAACTTTAAAAAATAAAACCCATTGGCTTTGAGAAGACTGCTTGACACTTCTGTTTCTGTTTGGCTTGTCCTAGAGTGGATGTGTTGTCCCAGTCGAGTGGTGTCCTTCCTCATCTGTATGTAAAGATGCTAGTGAGAGTGGGTCATGTCTTTTTGTGGCTATTTGATGTTCAAGTATCCTAGTTTTCTGCCTCTTTGTCCAATGTCATGTTTGTTACAGTTCTTGCAAGGTATTTTGTAAATGACATTAGTTTTGCTTGTTGTCTTTATAGGGTCTTTCAAGTTCATTAGCTGCTGTTTTAGCATGTTACCCAGCATGGTGATGAAACGTCTGAAAATGAACCTTCCAGCTCAGCGAGCAAACTTACATCCAGAACCTCAACCTGAGCTACAAATCTTATCAAAATTCGCTACTCCTCTTTAAGCTACAATATTGTCACATCCTTAAACAGAGATCACCGATTCATCCAAGTCGGTATGAATATTTAAAGTCAGAGATTTGTCTGGAGAATGGATACTGGTAAACAATATATTCCTGAATTCAGTAGATTAACTATACAGAAACAAAGAGTGGTGGGGGGGTTGGGGGGGAGGAGAGATGCTGTGTAAGATTGTTGCCATGAAAAGTTTGTAAAGACTGTATGTTTTTATTTTTCTGTATTTTTTCATTGTGGACTGAAAGAGGAAATACATAAAGCTAGAATGGTAGAAGGGATTGCTGCACTTCTTAAAAGTAATTTACTGACACTGAGTACAAGTTACTTGTAGAAGCAGTGGACTGACTTACTGCAGATAGGCTGGAACCACAGTGTGTATACAAAGGGAGATTTTGCAAAGAACAAGTAGCTGATTGGTGACCAGTCTTCAGTGATAAAGGTCTTCGACCTGCCAACAACTAAGTGATAGCCACCAAGTAGGCAAGCAGCTGTGGATATACAGATAAATAAAAGTCAGAAGCTTTCAGACGTGCAGAAAAGGCAGGTGGTCTCCCTCTCTCCTTCTTTGCAGCAAAACAATACCTGAAGACTCAAGAAAGCCAGAAACTAAAACATAAATAGCTGTAAAAGCTCAGCAGGTCTGGCAGGATCAGTGCAGAGAGAGCAGAGTTAACATTTCAGGTCCAGTAACCCTTCTTCCTTCGTGAAGAAAATCCTGTAAAACAAAAGGAAAATATCTGAATACTGGAAATAAAAACAGAATAAAAACATCATGAGGACAGAATGTGCTGGAGAAATTCAGCCGGTCTGAAAGTAACCTATCCAACAGGATAAATAAGATAAAATATTTACCAATGGCAGAAAAGTTAAAAACTAGAGGAACCAGTATTAAAGTGTTTAGTAAAAGAACCATAGATGGCACATGGAAGAAAAAGATGTAGCGAGTTATTATCATAAAATTATACAGTATAGTAGAGAACCTTCAACTCATCGAGACTTTCCCACCATGCTATAGTTTGAATGAATTGCCTGAGATGGTGGTAGAAACAGATTCAAGTATTAGGTTTGAAAAGAATTTGAATATTTGCTTGAAATTTGAAAGAAGTTTTCATCATTAACGATAGAGCGGCAGGATGAAAGCAATTGGGTAGCTGTTTCAAATGAGCCACAAGATGGCAGGATGAGCTCACAAGCCTCATTCTGTGCTGAGTTACTCATATCTTCTGGGGTGTTCAGTTAACTCTATACATTGGATAATTAGTTTGTGATGCATAGTGATGCCAAGTGTAGTTTCAATTCCTGTATTGGATGAAGTTACTTTAATGGACTCTCCTTTTCTCCTTGCCTGAGATGTGGTGACCCTTAGAAATCTCCTGAGGTTAAAGGAAGCCAGTCATCTGTCTCTGATGGAGGAGAAAGTGAGGACTGCAAATGCTGGCGATCAGAGTCAAAACGTGTGGTGCTGGAAAAGCACAGCCAGTCAGGCAGCATCAGAAGAGCAGGAGAGTTGACGTTTTGAACATAAGCTCTTCATGAGGAATTGGGGGGAGGCAAGGGGGCTCAGAGAGAAATGGGAGGTTGTGGGGCTGTGTGAATATGATAGGTGGATGAAGATGAGGGGTGATGGTGAAAGGTCGGCATGGAGGGAGGAATGGATACGTGGGAAGGCAGATGGACAGGTAGTTCAGTTCAACAGGATGGTGCCAAGTTGGAGGATTGGATCTGGAATAGGGTGGGAGATGGGGAGATGAGGAAATTGGTGAAATCGACATTGATTTCATGTGGTTGGAGGCTCCCAAGGCGGAAGATGAGGTGTTCTTTCTCCAGTCGTCGGGTGGCTAGGACTTGGTGTTGGAGGAGGTCCAGGGCTTGCATGTTCTTGGAGTGGGATGGGGAGTTGAAGTGATCGGCCACAGGGCAATGGAGTTATTTACTGCATGTATCCCAGAGATGTTCTCTGAAACGTTCCACAAGTAGATGTCCTTTCTCCACAATAGAGAGGAGACCACATCGAAAGCAATGGACACAGTAGATGAGGTGTTTGGAGGTGCAGGAAAATCTCTGCTGGATATGGAAGGATCCCTTGGGACCTTGGATGAAGGTGAGGCGTAGGTTTTACAACTCTTGGTGACTAGAGAAGGTGACGGGAGTGAATTTTGAGTTGTGGGGGGTGTCGATGTAACGAGAGAGTCACGGAGGGAATGGTCTCTGCGGGAATGCTGAAATAGGTGTGGAGGGAAATATATTTCTGGTGGTGGGGTCTGATTGTAGTGGGTGGAAATGGCAGAGGATGATGCGTTGTATCCAGAAGTTGGTTGGGTAGAAGGTGAGGAACAGGAGCAGGGGAGTTCTGTTGCTGTTGCAGTTAACGGTGGAGTTCAAGGGCGGAGGAGCAGGAAGTAGAGGGGAGCCAATAGACCAACAATGAGTTTTGCTTTTTTTAAATTTACACTTGGTTCAGTACAGTTACAAAAACAAAATGCAGAGAGGCACAGACATCAGGAGAAACACCCAACTCGTTTCTCTGCAGAAATGAATAACCAATGTGAAACACAAGAAATTCATTCTTGTTATACAACACATTCTTTCATTGGGAGTCTGAGTCTGGATTGGAATCAGGATCATTTGTCATTTAATCTCAGCGCGGAGAAAGACTGTGTCTGATGCTGAGTTTTAGGAGCCGGGCGGTTCTTGTTCTTACTCTGCTACTGCAGGGAATCAGGGGCTTCAGCTTTGTAGGGGGGGGAGCACCGTGGGACCAGGGCCAGAATGAGTGCACCCTGGGATAGACAAAGCAAGAATTTCTTTTATTTAATGTGAACCCTTTCTTTACTGACAATTAACAGTGCTTTTTTTTAAAAAAGAAGGTGCTGTTTGGTTTATGAACAGATAAGGGCAAGAAAATAGATGACAATTAACGTTTAATTTAAAGAGGGAAAAAACCAAACCAATTGAGAACTGATTTGTGATTTAAGAATCCGGAAAAAGAAATGAAGGAAACTTACCTGGAAATTAAATCTTCCCCTTACATTTTTCAGAGAAATAGCAAAGCTATTGTAATCAAAAACTCAAAAGTTCCAATTTGTTTTTAACAAAGGCAACAGAGGTTTGAATGATTGCTTTATTTCATGTAGACAAACAGGAGGCTGAAATAACACAGCAAGCCAGGGAGTATCAGGAAGTAGAGAAGTCAACGTTTCAGGAATAGTCCTTCTTCAGGATTGGATATGGGCTTGGGAGGATATGGGGGTAGGAGGAGCTACAGATAAAGGGGAGGGTTGGGCAGGGAGAGTAGCGGAGGTGAGGTAGTGATAAATGGACACAGGTAGTGGGTACGACCTTGTAGCTCGATGGGAAGGATTAATCTAGTTAGTAGCTGGAAGGAATGGTCAGTAAGTGGAATGGAAGGAAAGAGACGGGGCTGGAAATGGATCCAGGGGATGGGTGGGAAGGTAATTTAAAATTGAAGAACTTGATGTTGAGTCCTCCAGGCTGTAGGCTGCCCAGGTGGAAGATGAGGTATTGTTCCTCCAACTTGCGGTCTAATTCACTGCGACAATGGAGGAGGCCAAGGATGGACGAGTCGGAAGGAGAGTGGAAGTGGGAGAGGTTGGTGGGGAGTGTGGTGTGAACCAAGGAGTGGTGAAGGGAATGGTCCTTGAGGAAGGCAGAGAGGGATGGGGAGAGGAAGGTGTTCTGGGTAATGGGTTTAATTGGAATTGGTGGAAGTGTTTCAGGATTGTACGTTGGATGCAGAGGCTGGTGGGGAGAAAGGTGAGGACACGGCATGGTGGCACAGTGGTTAGCACTGCTGCCTCACAGCGCCAGAGACCCGGGTTCAATTCCCGACTCAGGCAACTGACTGTGGAGTTTGCACGTTCTCCCCATGTCTGCATGGGTTTCCTCCGGGTGCTCCGGTTTCCTCCCACAGTCCAAAGATGTGCAGGTCAGGTGAATTGGCCATGCTAAATTGCCCGCAGTGTTAGGTAAGGGGTAAATGTAGGGGTATGGGTGGGTTGCGCTTCGGCGGGGCGGTGTGGACTTGTTGGGCCGAAGGGCCTGTTTCCACACTGTAAGTAATCTAATCTAATGTATGAAGGAATAATAAGAAAAGCATGTTTTTAAAAAAAGTGGGCGGCACAGTAGCACAGTGGTTAGCACTGCTGCCTCACAGCGCCTGAGACCTGGGTTAAATTCCCGCCTCAGGCAACTAACTGTGTGGAGTTTGCACGTTCTCCCCGTGTCTGCGTGGGTTTCCTCTGGGTGCTCCGGTTTCCTCCCACAGTCCAAAAGATGTGCAGGTCAGGTGAATTGGCCATGCTAAATTGCCCGTAGTGTTAGGTAAGGGGTAAATGTAGGGGCATGGGTCGGTGTGGACTTGTTGGGCCTGTTTCCACGCTGTAATGTAATCTAATCTACAACGGGAATCCTATCTTTACTATGTTTAGGCAGTCGAGCAAAGTTTGGAGGAAGTGCAGTGGAGGGCTGTCTGGATGACAAAGGGGGAGAAAAATGTGATTGGAAACAGAAGGACATCTGGAATGCTTGGGAATAGAACATCTCATCAGAGCAGATGCAATGGAGACGGAGGAATTAGGAAAATAGGATGGAGTCTTTGCAGGATACAGGGTGGGGGGAGGAGGAGTAGTCCAGGTTGATATGGGAGACCGGTTTATGCCAAATGCCGGTCCGTAAACTGTCGCCAGAGATAGAAATGGACAGGTCAAGAAAGGGAAGAGAGGTGTCCGAGATCGACGAAATGAATTTGAGGGTGGGTTGGAATTGCTAACAAAGTTGATGAATTGCTTCATTTTTTTTTCTTTCTTCAGATGAATTGCTTCATTTCTGCTGATTGCCTGTTCATAATGAATTGAGGGGAAGTCTAATACGTGCAATACTTTGCACCAGTTTAACACATTTTTTTTTAAATAGACATTGTGCAGAACTAACTCACTAACGTCTTCATGCTCCAGAAGGAATTAAATTTAACAAAAGTTTGGAGGCAATATGTTCCTGTTAATTTGAAGTGCAAGGCTGGTAGGGGTAGGGAATCTTGGATGTAGAGAGAAATTGAGGCTCTGGTGAAGAAAAAGAAGGCATTTGTCAGGTGGAGAGATCTGGGAATGAGTGAATCCCTGGAGGAGTGTAAGGGCAGTAAGAGTATTCTTAAGAGGGAAACCAGGAGGGCAAAAGGGAACATGAGATAGCATTGGCAAATATAGTTAAGGAGAATCCATAGAGTTTTAATAAATACATTAAGGCAAAAGCTTAACTAGGGAGAGAATAATGCCCCTTAAAGATCAGCAAAGTTATCTATGTGGGGAACCACAGGAAATGGGTGAGGTATTAAATGAGTATTTCATGTCAATATTTACTTAGAGAAAATTGAAGCTTGAGAATTTGAGGAAGTAAATAGTGATATCTTGAAAAGTGTCCATTAAACAGAGGAGGAGGTGCTGGAGGTCTTAAAATGCATAAAAGTAGATAAGGGCGATAGGAGTATATTTACGAGGGAAATCAGTGGGGCAAAAAGGAAACATGGGATAGCTTTGGCAAATAGTTTATTTCTGCAGAAAATCTAGTTTGGCATTTCTCCTGATATCTGTGTCTGTGCATTTTGTTTTTTTGGGTTAATGGGTGTATAGTGGATCACTCTCGTGATGCATGGTTGCCTCACAGCACCAGGACCTGGGTTCAATTCCACCTTTGGACAATTGTCTGTATGGAGGGCGCACGTTCTCGCCGTGTCTGTGCAGGTTTTGTTTAAGTGCTCCAGTTTCCTCCCATAGTCCAAAAGGCATGCAGGTTAGGTGGATTAGCCATATTAAATTGCCCATAATGTGCAGGTTTGGCACATTAGCAATGGAAAATGCAGGGTTATGGGGATAGGGTCTGGGGAGGGTACTCTTTAGCAGGTTGGTGTAGACTTAATGAGCCAATTGATTTGCTTCCACACTGTAGGGATTCAGTGAGTAAACTAGCTGGTTTATTGGTTAGCATTAAACTGTGCTGTTCTAAGAAGTTGTCCTATATACACTTTGCCCATCGTCTGTCTGATTTTATGCAGTCTAGATTAAAAGTAAAAGTAAAATACTGCAGATGCTGGACATCTGAAACAAAAGCAGGACATGTTGAAGAACCCCAGGTCTGGAAGCATCTGTGGGGTGAGAAACAGCCAATGTTTGGACGTTAGTAAGATTCTTCTTCAGCACGCAGGGCTTGAGATTTTGACCTTTCTTATTTGCACCTGTTAAGTTTTTTTACTCTGTCCTTCAGTGTCCCTAACTCTCTACCCAAATGATTCTGCATCTTGACTTTCTAAACTAAGGTCCCAAAACTAAATAATGTTATGCTTAATAAACAGAGCTACACCACCATGTTTTCCAAGCTTTCCTTCCTTCCAAAATAGCAAATAACATTGACAATCTAGGGGCCAGTCTTGTCATCTTGCATCCAACTATTCTCTGAAATAGCTACAAGACCACACACATTATTTTCGGTTTGTCCTACCAATACATTCAATTTCTGATGGAATTCTACATCTTTTCCAAGCCACAGGCTTTACTTCTGTATTTTCATTTCAATATTTGTAAATCTGTGACCCTAACCACTGGCGTGCTCTTAAATTTGCACAACCTGACACATTCTGCGTTATCAATATCAACATTATATATTGTTCTGTTGTGTTTTACTTTCTATTTTATCCAATCACCCCTCAATTGATTCCTTTCTCTCTTGGTTAGCTTAGTTTGCGAGATGGCTGAATGGTCTATGCTCAGCAAAGAGTTCTGTTTTATCCCTTACATTCCCGTATCAATGGTTTTCAGAAGAGGCACAATGTTCAACCCTTCCTTCATCTCTCCACCCCAGAGCCTCCCAGCCTCATTTCTGATGTAGGGCCTTTTGCCCAAAACATCGATTTTCCTGCTCCTCCGATGCTGCCTGACCTGCCGTGCTTTTCTAGCACTACACTCTCCACTCTTCTTTCATCATTGTCACGTCTCTTTCATTGGGCAGGTCATCATCAAGTTCCACAGACATTTTATACACATTTCAAAGATTGTTCTGAAACCCCTGGACCATTCCCTCTGGCCTCTGATCCCACTCTTGATCTTTTCATCAAGGTTGTAAGCATCCACCATTTCTCTGCATTCCCTTTCCCACTAACTTATCTTCCATAGTTACACCTGCACTCACTTACCTTGGGTGTTACCCTGACTTTGCTGTCAAAACTACCTACAAGGGTGGTCCTCTGTGGAATTTGGACTTCTATCTTGAAAAGGGTGAGCATAAACTCTCAAAACCTTTTTTCCAATTTCCCCTGGACTATGGTCCCACCACTGAGCCCCTAGTCATTCTTTACAAGACTGTCACAGACCTTATTTTCTCTGGAGGTCTTTCCTCCACAACTTCCCACCTCTATCTAGTTCCCCAAACACTGCTGCCCCAGTAGATCCATTGTTTTTATTAGATCAGAGGATTTGTGCACCACTGGCTCAGCCAGCACGTGTTAACCATCCCACCGAGCTCCAAGTATCAACACATTGCTGTGGGTTGGGAGTCACCTGTAGACTAAGTCAGGTAAGGATGGGCAGACTTCCTTTCGTAATGGACTTCAGTAAAACATTTTTTTTAATATACCACAATGGTTACACAGTTGCCCTTAGACTCGTTTGTTATTCTGTATTTTTAAATTCAAACTTCACCATCTGCCATGACGGAGTTCAAACCTACATCCTCAAAATTTTACCTGTGGCTCCGGATCACTAGTCCATTAGCACTCTAACTATGCCATCATCTCCTCCCTCAGTATGTTCATGCCTCAGTGAACGTATTTCCTAATACCTTGACTAACTTTTCTCCCTCTTTTTCAGCCTCTTCCAGGATACATCTGTTATTCTTCTTGACACCCCATGGTATTCCAATAGTTTCTGGTTTCCTGGCTCTAACTACCTCTTCTTCACTGTGTGTACCCAGTCCTTTTCCACCCCCATACATTATCAGGTTGATCTGAGCGCCTTCTTCAAGTGGAAGGCTAAACAATCCAGATCCAGCAGCACTCTCTTCCCATCCCAGCTGAAAATGATCGCTCATTCAACACTTCCTCCTTTGACTTCCCTCATTTCCCACAGTGGCTTTAGTTTTGGGATTTGTGGAGCAGTCCTTGTTCTTGAACTCCTCCACAACCTTTTCCAGAAATGGTGGCCCTCCCTCAGTTAACCAGCAATTAGACCGGCTGTGGATCTCTAATGTTTTCTGTTAAGCTTAAGTGACTCTGTATTTTCTAAATTTCTCTTATTTGAATGGACTCTGGGGGAGATGCAGGGAGGTTGCATTAATTTCCTGAGTATTTTCCACATCAGCTATGCTGGAGATTCTGCATAACCCTGATACACACCTCCACTCTTTGCTGCTTCAATGACTGTCTGATCATCAGAATATCTGGGTCATTGTTTCTGAATGTTATCTCGCACTGAAGTTAAACTGACTGGTCTCTGCAGCTGCTGGGCTTACCCTTACATTTATTTTTAAATGTTGCAGTTTCCCAAACTTCTCGCACCACTGAGTCAAAAGAAGGTTAAATAATTATGGCCATGCACCTTCAATTTCCATTCACACTTCCTTCAGTTTGCTTGGATGCATGGTGTCTGGTCCCAGTATCTTATCAATCTGAATTACAATCTGCCTTATCAATTTGGACCTTTGAGACTGAATTAGCTCCAGCCACATGACCTGTTTCCTTGGCAAAGACAAGGAAAGTATTAATTTAATTCCTCAGCCATGTCTCTGTCTCCACGTATAAATCACCTTTGTGGTGTCAATTGTCCTTACCTTTTCTTTTTAACACCTTTTTTGTCCCGTAGAAGACTTTGAGATCCCTTATAAGCAAACAGCCAGTGTTTTACATAATCTCCCTCTCGACTTATTTGCTTTTTCACCTCCCTTCTGAACCTTCTATATTCATCCTGGTTCTCTTTTGTGTTCCATATCTGACAATTGTCTTAAGCATACTTTCATCTTTATCTTCGTGTCTGTCAATTTTCATCCAGCATGCTCTGGATTTGTTTGCACCAGCTTTGCATTTTGAGGGTGTGCAGCTCAATTGTGCTGGAACCATCTCCTCTGAAGGTAGCCTATTCTGCAGCTACTTTTCATGCCTGTCTATTTGGCTAAACTTTGTTCTTGCCACTTTTAAGTCAACACTCCCTGAATTGATCCTTATTCTGCATAGTCTTTTCCACAGTTATTCTAACCCTTATGATACAATCATTCCAGTTCTCCAAAATGTTACACCGACTGTCACCTGATCTACCCGTTCCAAGAGCCAAGGGCAGTCTTTCCTAGTCCCTGAAATATGAGGCAGTGCTGAGTCTGCTGTAAAAATACGGTGAGTTCAGAAAAGTTAGACTCTCAGAGCTAAGTAAAGAAGTCCAATTCTGCAGCCGAGGTTTAATTACCAAGACAAGAAACTTGTTTGCGAGTAGCAAGAGGCCTATTTGCATGCATTAGCAGGATACTACCCTTACCCTGTACTCCATTTACCTCCCACAAAGCCAGCACTCAGTCTTGCATGCAACATCTTCCCTCAATCATTCTCACCCACCGCAGTCTCCCAGATGACTCATCCTGCATGCCCTCTGTGATGCCATCTCACTCAGGACATCTCACCAACACTCACAGCTGTTCTAGTGAGTTTCATTTCATTGAACCCCCCACTGTCTCATTCCAGAACAAAATGTCCCAGAACAGGGGGCCAAAATGAGTGGTGAGGTGTCTGACGCCAATTTCCTCACTATGCGGCTCATGGGGTGCACATGCATACACAAATACTTTACTAAAGGGGCTTGGCAGTGCTGCTGGACATGGCACCAGTCCCACAACTCTCACAAAGGAGGCTCCACTTCACAGTCACCATTGCTGTCTCAGAGGTCATGACCCAATGACTCATGCAGTCACCATTGAGGGACCCTAACTTAAAGTATACTGCAAATAATCATCTCAATGTATATCAGGTGAATGTAGAAAAAGTTGCAAATTTCATGTATAAGATTCACTAATGACCAGAGGGAATTACACTTCTCTGGCCTACATATGACTCCAGACCCATGGTTGGCGAACATCTCCACTTTTGACCTTATGATGGAGGGAAGATAATTGCTGAAGCAGTGAAACATGGTTGGGCTTAAAGCACCATCCTGAGGAACCACTGCAGAAGTGTCCTGAAGCTGTGGTGACTATGGTGGGATTTGAACCCAGGTCAGCAGAACATTACCTGGGTCCCTGGATAAACAGTCTGGTGATAATACTGGGCTATCACCATCTCCAATATCTACCAAAAGACAGGCATCCTTGTCACCTGTGTCATTTTAAATGCCTGCAGTGCTCCCAGACAAGGGCTATCATTCCAGAGTTTCCCTGTGTGCCTCATATGCAGCAGACATTTATGTCAGCCAGATCTCCTTGATTGAACCAGATTGACAGCTCCATTCAAGGAACTTATGTTATGATGTCCAACTGACCGACTTCATCACAATCACCACACTCTCCATCCCAGAAATCTTCATTGAGCTGATCTGAATGCAAGCCTTCCCTTCTTCAGCAGGCATATTGAAACTGCACTTTGGTTGTGGTGTCACCATGCTTGTACAGTTCCATCAGCATTTATAGAATCATACGACATTGCTGGGCAAAAACCAGTTATTTAGAGAGTGGCTCGCACACAGCGGTCAATTTAGAAAGTAACACGCACGCAAGCCTTGAGTATTGACACATTTATTTGTGACATCTTGGGGTGAAACAAGGAGACCAGCTTGATGGGATGGTCCAAGTCACTCCAGTGGGTTACAGAGATTCGTGAGACTTTGTAGGTTACAATTAGCTGACTGTTAATTACAGACTAATGAGCAGGCATAGGGCAACTTGCCCAGCATTAGCTTCAGTCATGTAGCGTCTGGACAGAATCGGTTAGAAGATGATAAGCAGGTGTTAGTATACAATAGGTTCTTGCAAACAGAAGAGCAGCTTCATGCAAAGATAAAGAACTCGTTTATCAAGTATCTGCACAGCTGCAAGGCCAACCGTTTCTCAGGCAGACATGGGTAAACAAGCTTTCTACAGGGCAGGCACGGAATGTGAGGCAAAATTGTTACATACAATGTGTGGAAACCAAAGGGTTTCCACAAACATGGAAACAGACTGTTTGGTCCAACTTGTCCATGCTTACCAAATTTCTCAAACTAAACGAATCCTATTTGCCTGCATTTGGCCCATAACCCTTTAAACCTTTTCTATTCATGTACCTGTCTAAAAAGTCTTTTGAATGTTGTAACTGTACCTGCATCTACCACTTCGTCTGGCAGTTTATTCCACACATAAACCATCCTCTGTGTAGAACATTTGCCCCCCACGTTCCTTTTAAATTTTTCTCCTTTCACTTTAAAATTTTTCCCCTCTAGAATCATGGAATCCCTATGGTGTGGAAACAGGCCATTCGGCCCATGCTGACCCTCCAATGATCTCCCCACCCAATCCCTATAACCCTGCATTTCCCATGGCTAATCTACCTAGCCTGCACATCTCTGGACACTTTGGCTAATTTAGCATGGACAATCGAATTAACTTGCTCATCTTTGGTATGTGGGAGGAAACGCCCACAGACACTGGGAGAATGTGCAAACTCCACACAGTCATCCGAGGAAGAAATCAAACTGAGATACCTGGCACTGTGAGACAGCAGTGCTAAGCACTGAGCCACGGTGCCATCCTCTAATGTTGAATCTCCCTGCCCTCGGGAACAGACCATTGCTATTCACTTTATCTGTGTTCGGTATAATGTTATATATCTCTATAACCTCAATCTCCTGTGCTCTAGTTAAAACAATCTCAACCTCTCCTGCCACTCCTCATAACTCAAACTCTCCTGTCCTGATAACGTGCTTGGCAAAGCTGCTCCTTTAACAAGGCTATGGCCTCACCAACATTCTGTACAACCGCAACATGAAGTCTCAACTCCCATAACTCAATAGTCTGAGCAATGAAGGCAAGCAACCTACTTTACCACTCTGTGTACACTTTTGAATAATGTGTACAGTGTTATGGACCAGGCCAGACCACTCAAAACATTTCAAGAAGGTATCCCAGACCATAACTTTGCTAGTTGTTTTAAGCAGATGTAAAGTGGATATTCCAGGAGAGAATCAGCTGCTCAAACCACTTAGTTTTAAACAAAACAGAATTTATTTACAAGATTACTGAATGAAATACAAACAACAGAAAACAACATACCCAATAATTTAACCTCTCTGAAAACCTAACAGATCAGCCCAACTGAATGCTGTTCCAAATACTTGCATCAATCCCATGAAAACACCTTGGCAGAAAAGGTAAATTCAAACCCAAGTTCTTACAGGATAGAAATCAGAGAGAGAGTACCAGCCTGGACTTGCTTCTGTGTGTCCAGCAGCTTCTTTTACACACAACTGGTTAAAAAAAACCAAACCAGAGAATAGCTGAGCTGGGAGAACTGGCCACACCCCTTTCATTGTCCAAGTTTTTTAATTAAACTTGAAAGCCTCTGCATGAGGCAGTATCTGTTAGCTATTATCAAACAGGCCCTAAACACTGTACACCCCAGACTTTTCGGTATCTGTGTCATTTACAACCTCAAAAAAAACCAAGAACTGCATAATCTTATTAAAGGAGCAGCTTCATCATGACCTTGTTATAGAAGTGGTATTATTAAATTGGAAAGGGTGCAGAAAAGATTTACAACAATGTTATCAGGACTGGAGCATTTGAGTTATATGGGGAGGCTGGATAGTTTGGGATGTTTTTAACTGGAGCATAGGTGATTGATGGGTGACCTTATAAAGATTTATAAAATCATGTGGGACACAGAGAAGATGAATAGCAATGGTCTTTTCCCAAGGGTAGGGGAATTCAAAACTAGAGGATGGCACTATGGTCAGCTCTCAGAAGGTTGTTAGTGTTTAGAAATCTCTTCCCTCACGAGTAGTGAAGACTGGATTATCAAATATTTTCAAGGCTTTTTGACCAATAAGAAGATAATGGGTATGGAGAGTTTACAGGAAAGTAGAGTATAAGTCTTAATGGGATCAATTATTATCTTAACAAATGGATGGGCAGGTTCAATAGGCTGAATGACTGACTCCTGTTCCTAATTTTTGTGTTTTTGTGCTAAGTTTCTGTTTTTATTTTGGATTTACAGTATTTTCGTGTCATATCATGAACACCAGCTAATGTAGTGCTTATTGAATGTAGGTTCTTGTGAGCAAAATAATTGACACGTTTGCTTTCTTCTGATTGCAGCAAAGTTGTTGGTTTTGCAACTTCTTTTATATTAATTTTATGTTAGTTGTCCTGAAGTGTTAAATTGACAGGGTCTTCTTATCCTATAAAAGTCTCTCCTAAAGTAAAATTAGTGCATTGAACTGTACGTTTGAACCATGAAGTGAAATTCCTACATGACGTTATCACTATTTCATAGATGTCTGTTATCTAAAATGCACAGACATGCCTTCATTGACTTATTCGCTTTCCCTTAGCCATTTGGTGGGCTCACAGCCAGAATTCATATGGTTCTTCCTTAATGAAAAGGCACCTTGCAGATATTTTTATAATTTTGGCCTTACAAAGTAAAATTCATTCAGCCTTTATGTTTGGATTAATTAATAGCAAAGTATTATGCTTTTAGCTAATTTATAGCACGCATTCCTCCCACATTTAATTTGAATATATTAAGCTGTTGACTTATCAAACTTACACATCCTGTGCACAAAGCTGTCGTTATCTTCTATATGACCTTATCAGACTATGGATTCCGTTACATGCAAAAACGTGCAACATGCTTAGAGAACGGAAAAATATCTACACTTGGAAATGAATACTGGTCAATATTCGATCTCTGTATTAAAGTGTACAAGATGAGCCCGATCAGTGTAACTCATTCATCACTTGTGCTGGTTCCTTCTAGATTGTATCTTGGGGATTTATTTTCCTGTGTTTAGATCGCATAGTTCCACTTGTACTAACCATATTGTCTGTTTTATCGGTTGCCTCAAATAATAAGGTTAATATCTCAGTGCAGCAATTTAGCAAGTTTTACAAGAAAGTTACCAAACAGTGTCATCTGAAACCACATGATGGACATACACTCCCTACAGTCTCCTGAGCCACATGCGTAACATTGTGTTGTCCTGTCCAGATTCCCCTTATTCTGTATCGATGTCAATCTATTTGGGATTCCTCATCTGCTGTCCAAAAGCCCCATGAAGTTCCTCAAAATCTTCTGAATTTCAATAAGATCACCTTATTTTTTGTTAATTCACAGGATGTGGGAGTTGCTGGCTAGGCCAGCATTTGTTGCCCACCTCTAACTGTGGGTCTGGAGTCACATGTAGTCCAGACTAGCTAAAGATGACAGATCTGTTTCCTGATTAGAGAACCAGATGGGTTTTTCCCTACAATTAATAATGGATTCATGGCCATCATTATGTTGTTAATTCCAGATTTTCATTAGATTCAAATTCCACCATCTGTCATACTGCAGTATTCAAACCCAAGCCCAGACTGCATTATCTCGGTCTCTGTTTCAACAGTCTAGTGAGAATACCATTAGGCTCTAGCCTTCCCATCCCATAACTCAGACTAGTGAATCTCTTTTGAACTGCCTGCAATGCCAGGATATTCTTTCATAAATACAGTGACTGAAACAGTACACAGTACTCCAACGTGGGCTCGCCATCACTCTACAGTTGTAACAAGACCTCCTTATTTTCAAACTCGTTCCATTTAGCATATTAATTACTTGCTTTACCTGCATGCTAACATTTTGAGATTCGTGCACAAGAACACTATGCTGCAATTTTTGATGTCCTTCGCCATTGAAATAGGGTCAGTCTTTTGATTATTCCTACCAAAGTGCATGACCTCACATTTTCTGAGCTTAAACTCGATCTGGTTCATTTTTTGCCAAATTCACTGAAGTCCTGCCTGATGTCTTGAAATTCATACCAGTAGATCAGATGATTTGGATTTGGTTGGAGATATATACCATAGGTTCTGAAGAAGGGTTACACCCCGAAACGCTGACTTCTCCACCTCCTGTACAGACCTACACGCCAGTTTTTTTTATTTTGTATAATAATTAATTCTTTTTACATTTCTGGTCTGTCATTAACTTTGGTTGATTTTCTCTGAGAGCAGTAAATTAAACTCTTCTCGGTTTACTGGTAGGTGTTTGCCACCAGCATAATATGTCTTCCCATTGTCTTCGGATTCCCATAATTATATTTTAGACTTAGAAAAGTCAAAGCTCTTTGTTTTTAAGACAACTTGCTATGCTGTTTGGTAAGAATGCTTTAGACATTTTCCAGGTCAACTTGTTCAGAGATGTTATGACACACTGCTGACGAAAGATTAGTGAGGCTGGTCTCCTGTTACATGTCACACTGTCAATAAAATGTAAAATCCCCTATCAGTGTTAAATTAAGCGTCTCAAATTTTATCAGCTTATTAAATTTTGTTGCCCTCTTCAACTGAATCCCCCAAGGCACTGATGCAGGCGTACAGGGTAGTACTTTTTCCCTTTTACAGTTTAGGATCCTGTCACTTCCTGGGCTGTAGTTATCTGTGAAATACAGCTTGTGCTCAGCTTAGAATCATTCAATGATACAGTGTTAAAGAGGTCCTTTCACCCATCGCATCTGTACCACCGAAAATATATTGCTATGTACGCCAGTCCCAATTTCCCACAATGCGCTGAGAGTTTTGAATATTACAACACTTCAATGTTTATCCAAACAATTTTTAATAGTTGTGAGGTTTCCCATCTCAACTGCCCTCCCAGAGATTGCATTCCAGACCCCCACCATTATCTGGATAAAAAGATATTTCCTCAAATTCCCTCTAAACCTCATTTTGCCTTGTTTTTGACATGACAACTTAGGGGAACAGCTACTTTGTGTTCACCTTATCCATGCCCCTCATTACCTTGTATATCCTTATCAGGAGCCCTTCAAACGTCTCTGCTCCAAAGAAAACAATTCAATTTTATCCATCACTCTTGGTAGCTGAAATGTTCCATCTCAGGGAACTTCCGGATGAATTTCCTCTGCACCTCCTTCCTCAAGTGTAACCACATCCTCAAACTTAACTTCAAAAATTGACTGGTCTTGTACTGCATGCTAATTTATATCAGATATTTAAAGGTGTAATAATGTGTTTCTTCTTCTAAAAGTTAATAGATTTTTTTGTTCAGTTAGTGGTAACTCTTGATGTAAAACTGTAGTCAGGTCTGTCAAATTGTCTTTTCAAGCAAAGTTCCATCTTATAGGGTTAATTTTATTTTGTTTACCATTGTAATTCACCCTCTTACTCGAGTTTAGTTGTATGGTTCTGGTCTTACGCTGTGTACTCAATAACACTGGGCTAGACTGTGCTATAGATGGAAATGTGTTGCTGGAAAAGCGCAGCAGGTCAGGCAGCATCCAGGGAACAGGAGAATCGAGGTTTCGGGCACTAGCCCTTCTTCAGGAATGAGGTAAGTTGGTCCAGCAGGCTAAGATAAAAGATAGGGAGGAGGGACTTGGGGGAGGGGCATCGGAAATGTGATAGGTGGAAAGAGGTCAAGGTGAGGGTGATAGGTCAGACTGGGGTGGGGGCGGAGAGGTCGGGAAGAAGATTGCAGGTTAGGAAGGCAGTGCTGAATTCGATGGATTTGACTGAGACAGGCTGGGGGGAGGGGAAATGAGGAAACTGGTGAATTCCGAGTTCATCCCTTGTGGTTGGAGGGTTCCTAGCCGGAAGATGAGGCGTTCTTCCTCCAACCGTCTTTTCGCTGTGGTCTGACGATGGAGGAGTCCAAAGACCTGCATATCCTTGGTGGAGTGGGAGGGGGAATTGAAATGTTGAGCTACAGGGTGGTTGGGTTGGTTGGTCCGGGTGTCCCAGAGGTGTTCTCTGAAACTGTGCTATAATCAGGTTTCTTAATAAGACTAGCCAATATATGTATACTTACAAAACTGGCAAGGGCACTTGTAATGCAGTGGTAATGGTCTTGCCTCTGGGCCAGAACACTCAGTATCAAGTCCCACTTGCTCTAGAAGTGAATAGTAACATCTCTGACTAAATTGATTAAATACATTCAGAAGACAGGTAATTGGTTTTCCCATGTCATAAGTGTCCATCCTTGATTGGTCGAAGCACTGAATGAGACCTTTTCATGACCTCAATAGTTCGCCAAACCACTTATTTCAAACTCCTGTTTATAAAGGGAAGTATATCATGCATCACAGCCACTTCAGAATGTTACAATTGTACCTTCAACCAGAAACAAAAATACCCTTTGCATTATCTTATTATTCAGGATTTCTTAAAGGTAAATAATTTCAATTATTTCAAAACATTTACCAAACAGTAGGATAAAGACACTGACAGAGCACAGCTGTGTCAAATGTTGCAAGACAGACAGGGCTTGATTGACGGAGAAAGTGAGGTCTGCAGATGCTGGAGATCAGAGCTGAAAATGTGTTGCTGGAAAAGCGCAGCAGGTCAGGCAGCATCCAGGGAACAGGAGAATCGACGTTTCGGGCATAAGCCCTTCTTCAGGACTTGATTGACACCTGGTTTTAGTAAATGAGAGCTGGGTGCAGCAGATTATCATGTATTATGATATAATCACTGGTCAACATGCCAGCATTTGGTTTGCACACACACACACACTCATTTGAAGCTTTTAGTTAATAGGACTCAGAATACTAAAAATTAATTTAAAATCAGAAGTGGCTTGATCTAAATCTTCCATAAGTAAATGATAAACATTACTTTTTGTAATAGTGACCAAGAGATGAATCTTACATTTTTTTGGTGAAGTGTCATGGGGAGAATAGGGATTTCTCTTGTCATGTCTTATCAAACTTGCCTCATTAATGACTCACCCCCACCCAATGGTGTCCCTAATGTTCAATTCTACCATCCAATCAATAACTATTCCTGGATAAACACACCAGTCAGCAAATATCTGCCAAAAAGCATGTTTGAAGGGCTGCTATGCACCTGCAGCATTATCATTTGATATTGTCATTCACTGCAATGTTATGGCATAATAGCCACAAACTGTCCTACAAAGGCACATAGCTGGTATGGTTGACACTCTCTCACACATACAACCCATTCTCTCACCCTAACCACTGCTTGACATTCACGCCACAATGGTTATCTGCCCTTAGTGATATCTAACCACCCTCTCAAAGTCATAGAGTCAGACAGTCATAGTTCAGTACAGCATGGAAACAGATTCTTCTGTCCAACTTGTCCATGCTGACCAGGTATCCCAACCTAATCTAGTCGTACCTGCCAGTACCCAGCCCATTGCCCTTTAAACCCTTCCTATTCATATATCCATCCAAATACCTTTTAAATGTTGCAATTGTACTGGCCTCCACCACTTCCTCTGGCAGCTAATTCCATACAGGCACCACCCTCTGTGTGAAAACGTTGCCCCTTAGGTCTCTTTTATATCTTTCACCTCTCATCCTAAACCTATGCCCTCTAGTTCTGGACTCTCCCATCCCAGGGAAAATACTTTGTCTATTTATCCTATCCATGCCCCTCATGATTTTATAAACATCTATAAGGTCACCCCACAACTTACTCAACCTCTCCCAATGGCTCAAAACCTCCAACCCTGGCAATATCCTTATAAATCTTTTCTATATCCTTTCAAGTTTCACAACATCTTTCCGATAGGAAGGAGACCAGAATTGCACGCAATATTCCAAAAGTGGCCAAACCAATGCCCTGTACATCAGCAATATGACCTCCCAACTCCTGTACTCAATACTCTGACCAATAAAGGAAAGCATAACAAATGCCTTCTTCACTATCCTATCTACCTGCGACTCCATTTTCAAACAGCTATGAACCTGTACCCCAAAGTCTCTTTGTTCAACAACATTCCCTAGGACCTTTCCAGTAAGTGTATAAGTCCTGCTAAGAGTTGCTTTCCCAAAATGCAGCACCTCGCATTTATCTAAATTAAACTCCATCTGCCACTCCTCAGCCCATTGGCCCATCTGATCAAGGTCCCATTGTAATCCAAGGTAACTTTCTTCACTGTCCACTGCACCTCCAATTTTGGTGTCATCTGCAAACTTGTGAATTATACCTCTTATGCTCACATCCAAACATTTATATAAATGATGGAAAGTAGTGGACCCAGCACCAATCATTGTGGCACTCCACTGGTCACAAGCCTCAAGTCTGAGAAACAACCCTCCACCAACACCCTCTGTCTTCTACCTTTGAACCAGTTTTGTATCCAAATGGTTAGTTCTCCCTGTATTCCATGAGATCTATGCTTGCTAACCAATCTCCCATGGGGAACCTTGTCAAACGCCTTATAGATCACGTCTACTACTCTGCCCCCATCAATCCTCTTGGTTACTTCTTCAAAAAACTCAATCAAGTTTGTGAGACATGATTTCCCACACACAAAGTCATGTTTACTATCCGAATGAGTTCTTGCCTTTCCAAATATATGTTCATACTGTCCCCCATGATTCCCTCCAACAACATGCCCACCACTGACGTCAGGTTCACCGGTCTATAGTTCCCTGGCTTGTCCTTACCACCTTTCTTAAATACTGGCACCCACATTCCCTAATCCTGTCTCCAATGCCCACTCCAGGCCCATCTTGTCATTCTGAAATAGGGGAATGTCAAATATAGACACCAATGGGCAAATGCAAACATTGAAGTTTTATTTGTAGTCAGCATAAACAGAATGAACAGAGGCTGTAGTTCACCCTCATATTGCAAACCAAATGCTGGCATGTTGACCAGTGATTATATCATAATACATGATAATCTGCTGCACCCAGTTCTCATTTACTAGAACCAGGTGTCAATCAAGCCCTTATGGTTAAGTTGGACAGAGAAATCTATTTGTATATGAGCCACCTCAATGACTGTAACTCGACAGAGCAATTGTTAATGTCTAATATTTCTCCCGTGATTCTATGCAGTTATGAATGTTCTCTATAAACTCACTGATAACATCCGATGCACGCGCAGTTTGGTTTCTATGAAGGGCATGCGCAGTGTCACATTAACGAAGACACGGCGAGACTTGGAGCAGCTTTCTCCGGGTGCGGCTACGATCGGCTTCAGAGAGCGGCGTGTGGGAGACTCACTGGGAGAAAGGAGCGGAGAGAATTCACAAGACGTGGATACAGGTGAAAAAACCCGAAAAAGACTCTCCAGGCCCTGATAAGGAGATGGTGGTCTCTGTCGGGAAAGCGGCACAGGGTGACGGCCGCCATTTGTTTGAGGGAAGAGGGAGTGCGGGCCTCAGAGCCGCCATCTTGAGAAGGTCAATGCGCAGGAGGGCGGGGCTATCGGGGTCGAGGACAATTGGAGGAAACTCCCACCTTCGATTACTTCACTAAAGACATGAATGCACCCGGTGGATTTTCTTAACATCAGAAATTGTTTAATACTCACTTACAGGTTTTAAATTACATCTTTTGTGAAGCATTTAATTCACATTCAATCATTTGCAATGGTGGGATTCGAACCTCTGTCCAGAGAACATTTGTTGAGTTTCTGGATAAATTGTCTCACATAATGCCACTAGGCCATCACTTCGTCTGCTCACAGGTTGCGTGTCCCAGTGCAACATGAATCAAAACCCTTTCTTCCTGCACAATTGTTTGATCTTGCACTCTGGTGATATCACTTAGTATCTCTCCATGTAGTATCCCTCACTGTGTGGGTCTAATTGTTGCCTCTGTCAGTGTCAAACCAAATGCTGGCATGTTGACCAGTGATTATATCATAATACATGATAATCTGCTGCACCCAGTTCTCATTTACTAGAACCAGGTGTCAATCAAGCCCTGTCTGTCTTGCAGCATTTGACACAGCTGTGCTCTGTCAGTGTCTTTATCCTACTGTTTGGTAAATGTTCTCATTCCAGAGTTATGGGGGATTATGACTTGCTCACAAACATATTAACTGAGAATCTGTGAAATCTTCCTGCTTTACTGTCCACCACGAGCAATCCACATGTTGAGAATTCTCAATTGAAAGTCTGAATGGGTACCTGATGACTTCAGATTTCTGCTGGCTCTGAAGAGCTCCCAAGCTGGACACTAGGTGACTCCCTGGGCACCAGCCAAACAGATCCACAGACATTGACATCTGACCTTGCAGTCTCTAAGAGCCTTCATGACACATCACTGATTCACTTACAGATGCTTCTGCATTTCAATGCTGTTTCATGGGCTGCACCAGTAACTATCACTGTAATGCAGCAGCGAGGACACTGTGTACTCAGAGACACAACCCAGCTTGTGGACCGTGAGGCTACATCTCTGGGATCTTCACTTGCCGTCATAGCATTTACACACTCTCACCATCCCTGTATTGCCTTACCCTGTTTTTTTGCAATTGGCCCCTCAGCCAAAGAAATCAGACTCCTAGAACTGCAGTCTTGACTTGAGTTCTAGCTTTGATACAAATGCAGGAAGTATGTCATAATTGACAGCAGTCTTCCATTAATTAAAGGAGATAACCTTCAGTCAGAGAGGCCTGGCACAGTCAGTTAATGGCAGCCTCTTATTGCAATCTAATAGCTTGGACATGGTCAGAGTCAGGATCCTCTCCTCATGATGACTGAGAATCCAAATACTGGGTGGCTCACCACCTACCTTGACTCTTTCAGCTCTATTGTGGGCTTTTGCCACATGGATTATGACAGCTACAGGTATTCTGGGACATAAAGGTGGGTAGCACATCTGTTACTGTTGGTGCAACTTGGTAGCGGCTCCAAGCAAATGGGCAGCTAGCAAAGAGGGCATGCAGCGGCTCCAAGCAAATGGGCAGCTAGCAAAGAGGGCATGCAGAGTTAGTAATGTCAGTGGTTGGTGTGAGTCACAGAAAAAGGAGGAAAATGTTACAGGAAACAGTAAGGGTGGTAGAGCATGAGTCTGGGAGGAGTTATAGAGTTATACAACACAGAAACCGACCCTTTGGTTAACTTTGGACCAGGTTTCCTAAACTGAACTATTCCCATTTGCCTGTGTTTGGCCCATTTCTTTTGAAATATTTCCTATTCATGTACCTATTCAAATGTCTTTTAAATGTGTAATTGTACTCGTCTTTACCATTTCCTCTGGCAATTCGTTCCAGATGTGCACCACACAGTGTGTGAAAAAGTTGCCCCTCAGTTCCCTTAAAAATCTTTCTCCTCTCACCTCAAACCTATGCCTGCTCGTTATGGATTCCCTTATCCTGTGGAAAATACCTTGGCAATTCACCTTATCTATGCCTCTCATTTTATAAACCTCTATAAGATCAGCCCCCAGCTTCCTACACTCCAGAGAAGAAAGTCCCAGTCTATCCAGCCTCTCCTTAGAACTCAATAATTAGATATTGGTGGGAATGTGGTGGCTCTTACACTGACAGAGTAGAGAAGGGGCCATTGACGTACCTACTACATCATTGTGCGTTCCTCCAGATGGCTAAGACTGCACTGACTTGGCAACCTCAGTGCAGGCTGCCGTAGTTTGGGGTTACTACATCCTCTGTTAGTCTTAGGGGAAAATGTTGTCCCGCCTCTGCAGAAACAGGCCACTAGGACTAACAGGTCCCTATCCAGGAAGCAAGGTATCCATTTTCCTACTTTTCACGCCCAGGACAAATGTCAGGAGCAATGCATGGAAGCTGCGAACTAACAGAGCCGTGCTGGGTGCATAATGACCTTTTTGAGAGGTTGGTGCCAAGGATTCTGGTGATTTCCAGGATATCATTGGCAGGGGTTAGTTGTTCCAGGTATTGTAAGTGGCAGAATGGAGTTAGAATCACACAACAGCAGCACGGAGGCAAGTAGTGAACCGAGCTGAAAAGTGTGGTGCTGGAAAAGCAGGAATCTTCCTGATGAAGAACCCTTGCTCAAAACATCGTCTCTCCTGCTCCTCGGATGCTGTCTAATGGGTCATGGTTTTTGCAGCGCTACACTTTTCGACTCTGATCTCCAGCATCTGCAGTCCTCACTTTCTCTGAGTTAATAATCTGAGTTTGGTGCTGTGAGAAAACTTGCCAGGCCTCCATGAAACTGACAATTAGAAAAAAAACACTGTAAAATTTAGAGTTATCTGAGTTTTTGAAAGGTCAAGAAGGAAGAAATGTCAGATGGGGTAACTTTATTAGCAGCCATGAGGAAGAATTGATGGAGTGTATTCAGCACAGTTTCGTAAACCAATACATTGTGGATCCAATCAGATTATTTCAATGAGGCAATGTGTAATGAGGCAGGTTTAGTAAATGATCTCAGACTAAAAGATCCCCAGGAAACAGTGAACATAACATGCTAGAACTTAGCATTCACTTTGAGGGTGGAAAACTGGCTAGGAAACAACTGTGTTAAATTTAACTAAGGGTCATTACAAAGAAATGAGGCATAAGTGGTTGAAGTGAACCAGAAAAGGAGTTTAGCAGAAAAGGTGGTTGAGGAACAATGCCAGATGTTTAAGCAAGAGTTCATGACTCAGAATAATATATCTTAATGAGGAAGAAGGATTTCAGGAAGGAAAAAACTGACAATGGTGAACCAAGGAAGCTAATTTTATACTAAATTGACAAAAAATATACAATTGGCAAAGATTAGCTTCCCTACATTGTGGAAACAGGCCCTTCAGCCCTCCAAAGAGTAATCCACCCAATCTCATTTTTCCCTCTGACTACGGCAATTTAGCATTACCAATTCACCTGTCCTGTGGGAGGAAACCCACACAGACACAGGGACAATGTGCAAACTCTATACAGACACAGGGACAATGTGCAAACTCTATACAAACACAGGAGAATGCGCAAACTCTACACAGGCAGTCACCCGAGGCTGGAATTAAACCTGGGACCCTGGTGCTGGGAGGCAGCAGTGCTAACCACTGAGCCACCATGCCGATTAGTGGTAAGTGAAAAGACTGTAACCATGTTTTTAATATCAACAAAATGAAGAAGAAAATAAATTCTATGAGTAAACTAGCAGCAATACGAAGAGACTAGCACATGAGGGTGCAGCCTCCGAGTGAAGGGATAAACCTTTAGAACTGAGATGACAACGAGTTTCTTCAGTTAGAAGATGGTTAATCTGTAGGACTCATTGCCGCAAAAGATTGTGGAGGCCAAGTCATTGAGTGTATTTAAGACAGAGACAGAATGGTTCCTGATTAGAAAAGGGATCAAGATTACAGGGAGAAGATAGAAGAATGAGGTTCAGAAAGACATTTGTCATTATCACATGATGAAGCATTCGATGGGTTGAGTGGACTATTCTCTTGTAAATCATTGCAGGCATCAGGAGAAAGACTACAGAAAAGCAACATTCTGACCAGCATAACAATCATGAGATCTGGCAGCATTTGTGGAGAGAAATCAGAGGAAGGGTCACTCAACTCAAAACATTAATTCTGATTTCTCTCACAACACAGGCTTATAGTCCAACAGGTTTATTTGAGAACACAAGCTTTCAGAGACTATTCATTTCTTCTTCAAATGCTAGCACGATTAGACTAAGCAGTACTAAATAGGAATTACTATTTAGTTCAATTAACTATTTAGTTCAATTAATTAGGCTATAGGTACAAGAAAACAGTAGAACGAGGCCCAACCCTAGACTTGTGCTGCCCACTTTGCCCAGGAGTTTATGGAGAAAGTGAGGACTGCAGATGCTGGAGATCAGAGCTGAAAATGTGTTGCTGGAAAAGCGCAGCAGGTCAGGCAGCATCCAGGGAACAAGAGAATCGATGTTTCGGGCATAAGCCCTTCTTCAGGAATGAGGAAAGTTTGTCCAGCAGGCTAAGATAAAAGGTAGAGAGGAGGGACTTGGGAGAGGGGCGTCGGAAATGTGATAGGTGGAAAGAGGTCAAGGTGAGGGTGATAGGTCAGACTGGGGTGGGAACCCTCCAACCACAAGGGATGAACTCAGATTTCACCAGTTTCCTCATTTCCCCTCCCCCCAGCCTGTCTCAGTCAAATCCATCAAATTCAGCACCGCCTTCCTAACCTGCAATCTTCTTCCCGACCTCCCCGCCCCCACCCCAGTCTGACCTATCACCCTCACCTTGACCTCTTTCCACCTATCACATTTCCGACGCCCCTCCCCCAAGTCCCACCTCCCTACCTTTTATCTTAGCCTGCTGGACAAACCTTCCTCATTCCTGAAGAAGGGCTTATGCCCGAAACGTCGATTCTCCTGTTCCCTGGA